>NC_134902.1:1835769-1860769 GCF_041734735.1 Babylonia areolata | reverse complement strand
ATAATCAACATCAATGCTGGTGACACACATACCTGCAGTGGACACAGTGTTGATGACAGAACAGTCAATAAATCAATGAAATAATCAACATCAATGCTGGTGACACACACATACCTGCAGTGGACACAGTGGTGGTGACAGAACAGTCAATAAATCAATGAAATAATCAACATCAATGCTGGTGACACACACATACCTGCAGTGGACACAGTGGTGGTGACAGTGGTTTGAACTTTGGCAGTGGTGACCACAGGGGTCGTTGGGGGCAGAGGTCGGAAGGTCACGGCGCTGACAGTGGGCGTGGCAGTCTGGGGAGTCACTGAAACAGCAGCAGTAGAGGTCAGTTTAACAGCGATTGGTCAGCGCCCTCAAGGTCAAGATTTTTTTTCAGTCTCCCATGCCAACATGTGCTGAGCTGCTCACGCCTGGAGCCAGTTTCAGGTGTATACACATGCGGGACATCGACTACCGCATGTTAAAGATCCTGTGATCCACGTCAGTGTTCTGTGGATGAATCGTCTTTTTGGGACAGACAAACCATTTACAAAGACCCAGGCTATGACATGCAATGGACAGACTCTCCACACAGCTGGCGGTGATGAAAAAGATGAATCAATGTTTGCGTTGTGTGGGTTGTGGAAAGACAAATGTACACGACATGCACACTCCCGAAACTGGAGTATGGCTGCCCACCTGGCAGTGTATACACGACCACACACGTTAAAGTGTTGAGGTGGATGGGAGTGGATATGGGACTGGCAGCCCAGGAGAATGAAGAAAGAAACTAGCATCCTGCAGATTACCCGAGACACTTGTGCACTTTCCATTCACTATATGAAATATCACTGTGCACCAGTTACGGTCAACTATCTGCTTCACGCAGCCCAGACAGCAAGACATGAAGACGGAAACAGACAACGGGACTCACGTGTGCAGGTGGTGGAGTTGTCAAAGGTGACGTCATCAATGGCGATGTCACCCAGCACATAGGGGCCTCTCACTCCCTCAAACACCATCTGGAGAACACGAAACAAACATCAAATCCGGTTTATCTGTTGAGGGATGTATTGTTGGAATAAGCTAATCAAGGACAGACTTACTCCCAGCCACCTACTCACACATTCACTCACAACCCCCCTAAAACCAAACTCACAAACTAGACACTCCCACCCCACACATACATACACACACCCCACACCCACCCTCCACACATAACAAACCATCCCACCCCTCCATTGACACCCCCTAACACACACACCCCACACCCACCCTCCACACATAAACCATTCCACCCCTCCATTGACACCCCCTAACACACACACCCCACACCCACCCTCCACACATAACAAACCACCTCACCCCTCCATTGACACCCCCTAACACACACACCCCACACACACCCTCCACACATAACCACCTCACACCTCCATTAACACCCCCTAACATAGACACACACCCCACACCCACCCTCCACACGTAACAAACCATTCCACTCCTCCATCAACACCCCCTAACACACACACACACACAACCCCTACACTCACGCTGAACGATTCGGTTTTTTTGTTTGTTTATTTTGTTTTGTTTTTGTTTTGTTGTTGTTGTTGTTTTGGGGGGACGGGATAAGGGCCTATATCCAGTGAGTTGGATTGGTCTGCTCTCTACACTCCATCCACACACACCACACCCCCACACCACACCACTCCCCACATATAACAGCCTACTGACCCCCCTCCCCCAATCACCATGAACGAGTCGTGTTGTAGGGAGGTGGGGGGGGGGGGGGTGGAGGGAGATAGGCACACGAGCCTGTTTCCAGTGAGTGGGGTTGGTCTGCTGTCTCCATCCCGTCCGCACATTCCCCCACCCCCCTCCTACACACACACACACACACACACACACACACACACACACAAACTCACGCTAAAGGAGTCGTTCTGTGGCGGGATGGGCACGTGAGCCTGTTTCCAGTGCGTGGAGTCAGTCTGCTGTCCCTTGAGCTGGAAGAGGGGCACCTGCCTGCTGTCGGAGTTCTGGCGGACCCACACCCTCAGGATGTTGATGTCCCGCCCGTACATGCTGTACCAGAAGCTGAAGCAGCGAGCAGACCCCGCCGGGAGCATCTCACTGGCCAGGTAGGCTTTGTCGTTCAGCCGTCTGGGACTGGAGGCCTCGATGTACATGTACTTACCTGAAGGACAGGGAGAGGGAGGTGGTGTGAGGGTGTGGTGGTGTGGTGTGGTGTGAGGGTGTGGTGTGGTGTGGTGTGGTGTGGTGTAGTGTTACGATGTACATGTGCTTGCATGGGAGGGAGGGAGGGGGAGAGAGAGACAGACAGACACACACAGAGAGAGTTGATGTGAAAATGTGGTGTGGTGTGGTGGGGTGTTTTGATGTGCATGTAGACCTACTTGTGGAGGGAGGGAGGGGGACAGACAGGCAGGCAGGCAGACAGAGATCAAGTAAGAGAGAAGGACAGACACAGAGAGTGGAAGAGAAGGCGGCACAGTGCTTACCGTGGGAGGAGGTGTGGTCGGCAGAAGGGCCGGTACCAGTACTTACCGTGGGAGGAGGTGTGGTCGGCAGAAGGGCCGGTACCAGTACTTACCGTGGGAGGAGGTGTGGTCGGCAAAAGGGCCAGTACCAGTACTTACCGTGGGAGGAGGTGTGGTCGGCAGAAGGGCCGGTACCAGTACTTACCGTGGGAGGAGGTGTGGTCGGCAGAAGGGCCGGTACCAGTACTTACCGTGGGAGGAGGTGTGGTCGGCAGAAGGGCCGGTACCAGTACTTACCGTGGGAGGAGGTGTGGTCGGCAGAAGGGCCGGTACCAGTACTTACCGTGGGAGGAGGTGTGGTCGGCAGAAGGGCCAGTACCAGTACTTACCGTGGGAGGAGGTGTGGTCGGCAGAAGGGCCGGTACCAGTACTTACCGTGGGAGGAGGTGTGGTCGGCAGAAGGGCCGGTACCAGTACTGGCTGTGGACCCTGACCCGCTGATCCAGTCAAACTGCCCCGAGTGGTCCTGGCTCCACGTGCACAGCCCGCTGTCAAAGTTGCAGTTCCCTGCACAGCCACCCAGCACACGGTTCTTTTCATTCAGGTGTACCACAGTCAGTCGTCTTCCACTATGACCATCACAACAGCAGAGGAGGCATCTGCTGTCCCGACTATCTGGGCTAGAACTGGATTGTAGTGGAGAGTGTCTTGCCCAACTTACATCCCCACTCTCTCGTCCAAGAAGGATTTAGGACAGTCGGCGTTGGGATTGTTCCCAAAGGCCAACTAGCCCCCAAGGCTGCAGCGCTCAGAGCCAGTGCAGTCTTGCCTTCTAGTTTGAGAGTCACAGTCCTTCACAAATGACTAAGCTCTAATGGAGAAACCATTGATCGTACGGCCCTCACTTTGGCCTAACTGTGAACTGAAGTCAATCTGTGATGCTGAGCACTGGCAGAATTCAGTTATTACACTGTAAACAACACAAACACACTTGACAAATCATAGAAAACGAATCATTAAATAAAAAAACGGCAAAATAACAACAGTAAAACTGACAACACTGTTGAATTGGAAACGTGTCTCAGCTGCACAGTCGGTAACTTGCTATAAGACAAACACACACTCACGCATACACACACTGACTCCAGTGCACACACACACACACACACACACACACACACACACACACACACACACACACACACACACACACACACACACATATATATATATACCCAACTGCGTAATCATTCACATAATCATACACATATGTACACTCATATGCACAGAAGCACGCATGTATGCGCAAGAACGCACGCACACACGCAACCCCCCCTCCTCCTGCCGTCCCCCCCCCCCCCCCCCCCCCCCCCCACCCAAACACACACACACACACAACCTCCAGACAAACTAAACATTTTTAAATGAAAGCAAACCATTAACGAAAGCGAAAACAAAAACAACTTCAATCAGAAAACAAGATGATCAAACACAGACCACACGACGCCCTAAACACAGCACGAGACAAAGTCCTCCAGCAACAGACACAACACAAGACAACACTGAAAACCATGGAACACTCAAAGCAGCCGGTGTCACCTGAAAAGCTGCCCCCTCCACACCCAGAGGAAGAGACGGAGAAATCATCGATGGCGATGTCCCCCATGTTCCCATTGCCCCGAACGGCTTCAAAGGCCACCTGCCACGGCTGGCTTTGGGCAGGGGCACTAACACTGGCCAGCTTCCATGCGTCGCCCTGGTTACCTGCCCACCACAGCCATCACGACGTTTGGGGGGAATGTTTCAATTAGTTTCTCACAAAACTTTAACACGCACACATAGACAGACAGACAGATAGATAGGTAGATAGATAGATATATGAAACAGGCATAGAGATTGACAGGGGAGGAGAGAGGCATGAACATACTAACGAATAATACATGCTTGTTGTTAATAATGGATATGTATGCATAGATAGATAGACAGATAGATAGGTATATAGAAGATGCACACATATACATTGTGTCATATTTGTGGCATGTGAGAAGCAGATTCCAGAAAAAAATCTGATTGGACTACTCATTAGTTGTGCTAAGAGAACCTATATCCCCATATCAATTTGTGGCATGCCAGAATGTTTCTAATCACTGGAGAAGACTGCTAAGAGAACCTATATCCCCATATCAATGTGTGGCATGCCAGAATGTTTCTAATAACTGGAGAAGACTGCTAAGAGAACCTATATCCCCATATCAATGTGTGGCATGCCAGAATGTTTCTAATCACTGGAGAAGACTGCTAAGAGAACCTATATCCCCATATCAATGTGTGGCATGCCAGAATGTTTCTAATCACTGGAGAAGACTGCTAAGAGAACCTATATCCCCATATCAATGTGTGGCATGCCAGAATGTTTCTAATCACTGGAGAAGACTGCTAAGAGAACCTATATCCCCATATCAATGTGTGGCATGCCAGAATGTTTCTAATCACTGGAGAAGACTGCTAAGAGAACCTATATCCCCATATCAATATGTGGCATGCCAGAATGTTTCTAATCACTGGAGAAGACTGCTAAGAGAACCTATATCCCCATATCAATATGTGGCATGCCAGAATGTTTCTAATCACTGGAGAAGGAAGAAAACAAGAGTTGTGGTTTTTTGTTCTTGTTCTTATTTTTGTCTCTTTGTCTGTGTATGGTTTGTTGAACTATTTTATGTCTCTCTGTCTCTGTCTCTGTCTCTCTCCCATCTCCCTCGTTTATCTAAATTGACCGTTTTACCACCAGCACCACCTCTTCCTCAACCAACACTATCACCACCATCACCCCCATCACCACTACACTCACCACCACCTCCAACACCAGCACCACCAACAACAAACCCCATTACCAACCAGTCCCAACCATCAAGATACAGGAGAGCCACCAACAAACCATCACCAACAACCGACAACCACCACAAACCCCACCCCCACACACCATGCAGATTCCAGATACGTTGTCTGTTCTGGCCGTTGAGGCTGACGTAGACGTTGAGAGCCCCGATGTTGGCGCCGTTCATGTGGTACCAGAAGGTGACACAGGTGGGGCGGGGCGAGCTGGCCACGAGGAAGGACGTCAGCACCGCCTTGTCTCCGATGTGTCGGGGAGCTGAGGCCTCCGTGTACATGTAGTGACCTCAACCAGGCACACAAAACGTATGTATACACACACAAACACATACATACATACATACATATAATGATAATAATAACAACTTGATGATGATGATAAGGAGGAGGAGGAGGAACAGCAGCAGCAGAAAAAGGACGAGGAGGAGGAGCAGGAGTCGGTGAAGGAGGAGGAGGAGAAAAAAGACAAGGAGGAGGAGGAGAAGAAGGAGGCTGGATGAATTTTATAAAAAGGTGTGATAATGCTTATACGTCTGCCCTTTTCAAACAAAACCTGTTTTGCTCGCTCTCTCTCTCTCTCTCTCTCTCTCTCTCTCTCTCTCTCTCTGTCTGTCTCCTCACCAGATCCAGTGCCATAGGTGTGGTCACTGGTGGGTCCAGTGTAGGCGGACGAGGTACGGCCCGAGTGGCGTGTCCAGTCAAACTGGTCCCCAGAGCTCTTCTGGCTGAAGCCGCACAGGTCAGGGGCCTCGAAGTCACAGCTCGTGATGTTCGGCACTCCGGACGCTGACGTGGGGCCTGCAAAGGAAGCACAGAAATTAGTCAGCTGTCAGGTGGGACCTGCACAGGGGGCACAGAAATTAGTCAGCTGTTAAGTGGGGCCTGCACAGGGGGCACAGAACTTAGTTGTCAAGTGGGGCCTGCACAGGGGGCACAGAAATTAATCAGTTGTCAAGTGGGGCCTGCACAGGGGGCACAGAACTTAGTCAGTTGTCAAGTGGGGCCTGCACAGGGGGCACAGAAATTAATCAGTTGTCAAGTGGGGCCTGCACAGTGGGCACAGAAATTAGTTGTCAAGTGGGGCCTGCACAGGGGGCACAGAAATTAGTCAGCTGTCAGGTGGGGCCTGCACAGGGGGCACAGAAATTAGTTGTCAAGTGGGGCCTGCACAGGGGGCACAGAAATTAGTCGGCTGTCAGGTGGGGCCTGCACAGGGGGCACAGAAATTAGTCAGTTGTCAAGTGGGGCCTGCACAGGGGGCACAGAAATTAGTTGTTAAGTGGGGCCTGCACAGGGGGCACAGAAATTAGCTGTCAGGTGGGGCCTGCACAGGGGGCACAGAAATTAGTTGTCAAGTGGGGCCTGCACAGTGAGCACAGAAATTAGCTGTCAGGTGGGGCCTGCACAGGGGGCACAGAAATTAGTTGTCAAGTGGGGCCTGCACAGGGGGCACAGAAATTAGTCTGTTGTCAGGTGGGGCCTGCACAGGGGGCACAGAAATTAGCTGTCAAGTGGGGCCTGCACAGGGGGCACAGAAATTAGTCAGTTGTCAAGTGGGGCCTGCACAAGGGGCACAGAAATTAGTCAGCTGTCAAGTGGGGCCTGCACAGGGGGCACAGGAAATTAGTCAGCTGTGATGCTTATAGTCAGGAGTATTGTAGGACTGTGGTGCGATTCTTCTAAAACAGGCCTACTTTTCTTGATTTTGTTTTTTGTTTTCATTTTGTTGCTGCTGTTGTTGGTGGTTGTGTCGGTGGCAACTTTCCTTTTTTTGCGCTATTGTTGTTGTTTGGGCTGAGTTGTGTGTGTGTGTGTGTGTGTGTGTGTGTGTGTGTGTGTGTGTGTGTGTGTTAACATAATAAAAAACTCCCCCCCCCAAAAAAAAAAACGAGCAGGTCTTACCGGCAGCACAGGATCCCGAGGCGAGAGAAATGTCGTCCAGAGCGATGTCCCCTTTGTAGCTCAGTCCTCGCACACCCTCAAACACCACCTGTCACACACATGTCGGTACTGACTGTGCTCACCTTCTGTTTTAGCATGTGGAGGGACGTCTGTCTGCTAGTGTTTTTAGGTTGTGCATGTCGTGGGATAGATGTGTGTGTGAATGCGTGCACACACACACACACACACACACACACATACAAAGCGCGTGCACGTGTGCGCACATACTCATAAACAAGCACTCATAAACAAGCAAACCAGTAAAACACAAACATACACACAGAGACACACACACACAACACAAATTCTCACCCCCACATACCCCCCTAACCCCAAACACAATCCTAACCCAAAGACACGCACACACACACACACCCCTCAACCCCCATTCCATCTCCCCACACACACACACAGACGTACACTAAGGGTGGACGCCACACGCGGGATGTCCACGTTGGCCTGTCTCCACTACACTACACTACACTACACTACACTACACTACACTACACTACACACACACACACACACACACACGCACACACACACGTACATTGAAGGTGGACGCCACACGCGGGATGTCCACGTTGGCCTGTCTCCACTACACTACACTACACTACACTACACTACACTACACTACACTACACACACACACACACACACACACACACACACACACACACACACGTACATTGAAGGTGGACGCCACACGCGGGATGTCCACGTTGGCCTGTCTCCACTAGACTACACTACACTACACTACACTACACTACACACACACACACACACACACACACACACACACACACACACACACACACACACACGTACATTGAAGGTGGACGCCACACGCGAGATGTCCACGTTGGCCTGTCTCCACTAGACTACACTACACTACACTACACTACACTACACACACACACACACACACACACACACACACACACACACACACACACGTACACTGAAGGTGGACGCCACACGCGAGATGTCCACGTTGGCCTGTCTCCACTACACTACACTACACTACACTACACTACACTACACACACACACACACACACACACACACACACACACACACACACACACACACACACACACACGTACATTGAAGGTGGACGCCACACGCGGGATGTCCACGTTGGCCTGTCTCCACTGCCGGCCCTGGTCCCTGACCCGTGTCCAGAGGGGAAGGGAGGGGAGGGTGGTGCCGGCCATGACGTACACGTTGAGGTGGTCCACGTTCTGCCCGTACATGAAGTACCAGAAGGTCAGGCAGTACTGCCCCGCCCCCACGTCAGGAGACACCAGGCGGGCCTTGTCGCCGTTGCGACGGCTGCCGGAAGTCTCGATGTACACGTAGTATCCGCCTGTGGAAGGGAGAGGGGGGAGATGTGTTGTGTGTTGGGATCATGCCTTTACTTCTTTTTGTTGTTGTTGTCATGGTTGATCATCATGGGTGATCAGGCTGTTGTTCTGGGCAGGCCCTGTTTTTATCTACACATCTTTCCATCCATACTTCATTCACCCATCCTTCATTCATCCAGCCTTCATTCAACCAACCAGTCATTTATCCAGCCTTCATTCAACCATCCATTCCTTTATCCATCCTTCATTCATCCATCTATCCATTTATCCAGCCTTCATTCACCCAAACATCCATTTATCCAGCCTTCATTCATTCATCCAATGATTCACTTGTCCACACTTCATTTATCCACAGCCCACCCACACACTCATTCGTTCATCCACCATCCTTTAATCCTTCCAACTATTCATCCATCATTTACCCACCCACCCACCCACCCATTCATTCACTTACACACTCAACCATTTCTTCAGCAGGGGTAACGTCGTGTATTCACATTCCTAACTCCCACGAGCTGTGTTGCATGTACGATGTTAGCTGCCCTAAGTTTCCTTAAACTTTTAGGAACTTTCCCCAAATCCAAGGCATGAGCACAGACAACTCTTAACACCAAAGCGAACTTAGCCCTGTTGTGATCACTCATACAGCCCAGCCATGGCTCTTGGCACGGACAGTAGTGGACACTCACTCACCACACCACCACACGACGCACGTGCACCCCGACTCACCGTGGCTGGAGAGGGTGTGGTCCCCGGTGGGCCCGGTGCCCTGGGTGTTGGTGGTCCCGCGGTACCTGGTCCAGTCAAACTGGTCCCCCCGGTCCTGAGACCAGCCGCACAGCCCGCTCTCAAACGTGCAGTGGAAGGGACCGGTGTGGGCCGTGGTGCTGGGGGTGGTGGGGGTGACGGAGGGCGCCGGGGTGGTGGGCGGGGCCGCGCTGGACGGGATGACTGGGGGGGGGGATATAGTCATTGTCATTGTCGTCGTCATCACCATGATGATGATGATGATATCATTTAGCAACTTCTCCAGTAGTAGTAGTAGTGGTAGTAGTTGTTGTTGTTGTTGTAGAAGTAGTAGTAAGAAGTTAGCAGTAATAGCAGTCGTACGGCTGTAACAGAATTTTGGGCGATGGAGGTAGTTGTGGTGATGTTGATGATGATAGTGATGGTGACAATGACGATGCTCACTTCCACAGCAGCTCTCAGTGAAGCTGATGTTGTCAATTGCGATATGATGATGATAATGATGATGATGCTAATGACGATGACGACGACGACGATGACGATGATGATGATGACGATGACGACGATACTCACTTCCACAGGAGCTCTCAGTGAAGCTGATGTCGTCAATGGCGATGTCACCGGTGTAGCTGCGTCCCCTGACACCCTCCAGCACCATGCTGTAGTCGACGTTCACCCTGGGGATGGGGGCCTGTCCACTCTGCCAACCTTGACCCTGCTGCCCCTTCAGCCGCCAGATGGCGCTGTCGTTCTGACCTGGAACCACAACATGGAGACTCCAGTAACACCAACAAAACAACAAAACTTGGGTCACTGGTTTTGTTTATCTGAACTCTGTTTTCTGTCTCCATGAGAATTGGAAAAGCAGTTATAAAACGAGGGGCGTGTAAAACCACCACTCTCTTACAACTATCGTCTCCTTCTTCTGCTTCATTTTCTTCATCTTCTTCCCTTAATTCCTTCATCTTTCCTTCTTCTTCCTCCTCCTCTTCTTCTCCTCGTCCTCGTCGTCCTTCATCATTCAGTGGCTACAATTCCCACATTCAATGATTCTTCAGTGGCTATATTTCCCACATTCAATCATCCTTCAGTGACTACATTTCCCACATTCAATCATCCTTCAGTGACTACATTTCCCACATTCAATGATCCTTCAGTGGCTACAATTCCCACATTCAATCATCCTTCAGTGGCTACAATTCCCACATTCAATCATCCTTCAGTGGCTACAATTCCCACATTCAATCATCCTTCAGTGGCTACATTTCCCACATTCAATCATCCTTCAGTGGCTACAATTCCCACATTCAATCATCCTTCAGTGGCTACAGTTCCCACATTCAATCATCCTTCAGTGCTACATTTCCCACATTCAATCAGCCTTCAGTGGCTACATTCCCACATTTCAGTGGCTACATTTCCCACATTCAATCATCCTTCAGTGGCTACAATTCCCACATTCAATCATCCTTCAGTGGCTACATTTCCCACATTCAATCATCCTTCAGTGGCTACAATTCCCACATTCAATCATCCTTCAGTGGCTACAATTCCCACATTCAATCATCCTTCAGTGGCTACAATTCCCACATTCAATCATCCTTCAGTGGCTACATTTCCCACATTCAATCATCCTTCAGTGGCTACATTTCCCACATTCAATCATCGTTTCAACAAGTCGGCTTATACGTGTAGGACCAGATTATTTCCCCTGAATTTATGTCAACTGATATACTTACCATACCCCACTGGTACAGACTTTGGCAGGGGTCTAATTTCTTTACGCTCAGGCAGAAACAGAGGGTAGCTACAGCGAGTGACCTCCCTTGGTTTATTTCCTCCCTTAGTGATCTTTTACATGTGCCATTTTCGCTGGGTGAAAATCTGTGACCCTTAAGAAATTTTATCTTGAGACTGACCCCTAAGAAATATTGTATCTTGAGACTGACCACTAAGACACACATTCTATCTGAAGACTGACCCATACTATACATATTTTATTTTGAGACTGACCCTTTATGTACATCTTTTTTTTATCTTGAGACTGACCCCCGAGACACGCCAGCTGACACTGACCTGCTGTCCTGAGGTAGACGGACAGAGTGTCCACTGTGGCGCCATTCATGCTGTACCAGAACTTGATGCACCGACCGCTGGCCGACACTGGGGGGAAGTTCTCACTGACCAGCCACGCCTTGTGGCCCACCCTGCGGGGAGCTGACGTTTCGATGTACAGGTACTTGCCTGAGGAGCACGTGCAACCAGTGAAATAAAAACCATGCTCTATCGGATCACAGCGAGTCTCAAACAACGTTAGGTCATATACCCTGTAGAATATAGTGGTGGTATCGTATGACAGTGTTGGAGCCAATGTATGGTTTACTGTTCATCTCAAAAGAGAAATGAATCGTTTCCTAACTCGCAAGGTTTTGTTTCAATTGTTTACACAGAAAATTACAATTACTAAGAAAAATAAAACTGTGTATAAAATGATTCAACTGAAATTCTCTCTCTCTCTCTCTCTCTCTCTCTCTCTCTCTCTCTCTCCTTAACATACAGAAAGGAAATGCATACTCCTACACACACAAACACCACACCATGCCACATCACATAACACAAATAAATCACCACACACACAAGCACACACACACACACACACACACACACACACACACACATATATATATATATATGTGCACACAACACACACACACACACACACACACCACAACACACCACAACACACACACACACACACACACACACACACACACACAAACACACAACACACACACATATGCACACACACACACACACACACACACACACACACACACACACACACACACACACACACACCGACGACCACCCACCCTGTGCATCCCCCCTGGTGTGGTCAGCAGTGGGCCCTGTGCCCGTGGTGCCTGTCCGGCCACTGCTCATTGTCCAGTCAAAGTCATCACCCTGCCGAGCGTTCACCCACGTGCACAGGCCAGACTCAAAGTCACACGACCCTGCACACACACGCACATGTAAGCAAGCATGCACACATACACACACATGTAGGCACGTATGCACACATACTCACATATGTAGGCACGTATGCACACATACACACACATAATATGTATGTGCACGCTCCCACACACTTGCACACAGAGCTCACACAAAGACACTCACATTCACTCACACATAAAGCACACATGATCATGCACACACACGCACACCCACCCACCCACACACACACACACACACACACACACACACACACACACACACACACACACACACGCACCCACAAACACACAAGTGCACACGCACACCACCACCCCCACACACAAACTCAGACACATCCCCATCACACCCACCCCCCCATACACACACACACACACACACACATCCTCCCACTCCAGTACACACACACACACACACACACACACACACACACACACACACCTGAGGGACAGGGCCCTTGCAGAACACTGATGTCATCAATGGCGATGTCCGCACGGTAGTTGCTGCCTCGGACCCCCTCAAACACCACCTGCACCATCACCACCACCACCATGATGTGTCTTCACTCACAATGCCTTCGAACACCACTACCACCATATAGAAGACGTGTCCTAACTCAGAAATCCCTCAAACACCACCACACCACCACCATATAGAAGACGTGTCCTAACTCAGAAATCCCTCAAACACCACCACCACCATATAGAAGACGTGTCCTAACTCAGAAATCCCTCAAACACCACCACCACCACCACCATATAGAAGACGTGTCCTAACTCAGAAATCCCTCAAACACCACCACCACCACCACCATATAGAAGACGTCCTAACTCAGAAATCCCTCAAACACCACCATCACCACAATATGGAAGACACGTCCTAACTCTGAATCCCCTCAATTACCACCACCACCACAATATGGAAGACACGTCCTAACTCTGAATCCCCTCAATTACCACCACCACCACAATATTGAAGACACGTCCTAACTCTGAATCCCCTCAATTACCACCACCACCACAATATTGAAGACACGTCCTAACTCTGAATCCCCTCAATTACCACCACCACCACAATATGGAAGACACGTCCTAACTCTGAATCCCCTCAATTACCACCACCACCACAATATTGAAGACACGTCCTAACTCTGAATCCCCTCAATTACCACCACCACCACAATATGGAAGACACGTCCTAACTCTGAATCCCCTCAATTACCACCACCACCACAATATGGAAGACACGTCCTAACTCTGAATCCCCTCAATTACCACCACCACCACCACCACAGAATCACAACTTCACCTTGTGTGTTTCACACCACCTACAGGAAAGTCTTGCGTTGGACTGTGAATGAACAAAGTTACAGACACAGAGACAAAGACACAAACACAGACACAGAGACAGACACAGAGACAGACAGAGAGATACAGAGACAGGCAGACACAGAGACAGACACAGAGAGACAGACACACACAGAGACAGAGACAGACACAGAGACAGAGACAGACACATACAGACACAGACATAGAGAGACAGACACAGATATAGACACACAGAGACAGACACAGACACAGACACAGAGACAGACACAGAGAGACAGACAGACACACAGAGACAGAGACAGACACACAGACAGACACAGACAGACACACAGACATACACAGAGACAGACAGACACAGACTGGCACAGGCAGTCACAGAGTCAGACACAGACACAGAGAGAGAGACAGACACACAGAAACAGAGACAGAGAGACGGAGACAGAGAGCAGTGCAGAAGAGACAATGACCTGGTAGCCACCGGAAGTCAGTGTCTGCGACACTGTGACCTCTCCCACAATCCATCGGTCGCCTTGGTTACCCTTCCGCTGGAAGGCCGCTCGCGGCAAACCACTGCTGCCTGCTTGCTGTGGACACAGGGGAAAGGGGATGGAGATAAACGGTGGGGGGGTCTGCTGTTCTCTGTGTGTGTGTGTGTGTGTGTGTGTGTGTGTGTGTGTGTGTGTGTGTGTGTGTGTGTGTGTGTGTGTGTGTGTGTGTGTGTGTGTGTGTGTGTGTGTGTGTGTGTGTGGGGGCAGGGGGTGTAAAAGGAAACCAGCAACATAAATAAAAGATCGCAGTCAATAAGACCTGTACACCTTTTTCTTTCACTGTGGTGCAGTTCTACCTCCCTGGCCCACATCCGTTACCTGCAGTACTCCGCTCCTGTATATAACCATCTTGTATTTGACAGTGCTCAACCTGTAATCCAGAAATTAATTCAGGGCTGAAAGTGGATTTGCATTTGTACAATCTCTTCCTCGCCTCTATGAAACCCTATTTCAACCATGTTGGCTGTCCATATTCCTTCTCTTTTTTTTTTCTTTTTACCCCAAAGTAATACACTCTGCACACGTAAAAGAACCCACAGCGACAAAAATACTGTCACACCAAACACAGCAAAAACTGTCACAGCAGGCCGCTACCTTGGTGTAGACGTTGAGCACCCCAATGCCCGAGCCAAGCATGTGGTAGAAAAACTGCACACAGACGGCGCCACTGTCGTGGTACACAGGGGAGATCAGTCTGGCTTTCTGGCCGGGTCGTCTGTTGGAGGCTTCGATGAACATGTAGTGACCTGCAGGGGGAGGGAAAAACATTGGCATTGTGAGAAAGTATTGGTTCAAGAATAAAAACAAACTCGCCACACACACTTCGCAGTTCCATGAAGGCGTCAATACGTGAGAAAATATTGGTTAAAAATAAAACAATCTGGCTGCACACACTTCGCAGTGTTTCCATAGAGGCGTCAAAACAGCCATAAAAAGGCACCAAAAAAGACGTAATGAGACCGACAGTCAAACACAATAAACAAACAGTGTTCATATACTTCACAGTTTCAGTTTCCAGGGCATCAATGTGCGTGGACTGAACCAGCCATGCCAACGCACATCTGCTGGTGAAAAACTAAAGGGCAGATGCTTGGGAAAAAAAAGGTTAAGGGTTAAGTGTGGTGATGTTTGTTGTCACTGCAGCAGAGGTGACCCAAAACACTTTCCGTGTGTTTTAGACAGACAATGAAGACTTTACAGTGAAAGGGACAGATGGAGAAACTGCGGCACGCTGCTTGTGGAGAGCGGTGTGAATTTCACACACAGCAGAGAAAAGTAAGAGAATGAAAGACAACACCGTACAACACATCAAACTGCAATACAACAACACGATGCGACGCAATGCAATACAATACAACACAACCACAACAGAATCAAAGCGCAACCCAACCCAAATACGACACAGCATAACACAAACACAATACAAACACAAAAGAAACACAACCACAACACAACCACAGCACGTCACACACACCACACACACACACCACAGCACAGTAGAAACACAATGCAACGCAACACAAGCAAAACACAACATAGCACAAACACAATATAAACACAAAAGAAACACAACACAACACACCACACCACACCACACCACAAAGCACAATGCCTATCACCTCTCGAGGTGCCATAGGTGTGGTCATTGGAGGGCCCGGTGCCGGTGGTGGACGTGGTATGGGTGGTTCGAGTCCAGTCAAACTGGTCAGTGCGGTCCTGGGTGAAGCCACACAGGTTGCCCTCAAAGTCACACGTGCGCACCGCTCCGCCCGGGGCTACCGTGCTGCTGGGGCCTGGACCTGACGTCACTCCTGACACACACACACACACACACACACACACACACGTACATGCGCATGCACACACACACACACACACACACACACACAATGTCATTGTGAGAAAGCAAGTTTCAGGCATGCATACACGCTAATGCAAGCACACACACATATATATATATATATATATATGCATATGTACATACACACACATACGCACACACATGTACGCACATACATACTCTCGCACATACACTTTATGCACACACACACACACACACACACACACACACACACACACACACAGACACACACACGCACACACGCACACACACACACACACACACACACACACACACACACACACACACACACGCCCTACAAATACACTCACATGAAATATAAGCACTGCAGCAAATAATACCTGAATACCAAACACCACCACATACAACTTTAGGAACTATGAAGTGAAATAAATAGATGAATCAGTAAATAAAGAAATAGATACATAAACAGATAAAGAAAGAAAGAAAGATAAAGAAAATGAAACTGAAAAACGACAGGAGTGAAAACACTCTTTTCGCTTTGCAATTTCTTTTTTTCTTTTTTCAGCTTCCTTCATGTTTTTGCGCACTCTCTCACCTGTGCATGCCCCGTGTCCCAAAAGGATGTCATCCACAGCCATGTCTCCCAGGTAGCCGTTCCCTCCAATGCCCTCAATTACCATCTGAAACACAGGTGTCACACCGTCCTTGACTCTCTCTCTCTGTCTCTCTCTCTCTCAGCTTTCGCAAGTGGCTGCTGAACACATTAAAAAAAAAGTCTGTGACTATCAACACATCATGGTCCACACTCACAGACTACGATCTGCTTTTAAAGAGCAAGAGCCAGAAGCTACAGCAGGTCAGGACTGGGTGGAATCGATATAGATACTTACATTGCACCTATCCTCGGTCAGACACCAAGCTCTAAGTACTTTACAAACTCGGTGTCATTTACACAACAGGCTGCCTACCTGAGTAGAGCCGACTGACAGGCTGCCACTGGGCGCTCATCATTCGTTTCCTGTGTCATTCAATCAGATTTCAAGAACGCACACATACACAGACAGACATGTAACATTTTCTCTGTGTGACCGTTTCGTTTATTTACCCCACCATGTAGGCAGCCATACTCTGTTTTCAGGGGGATGCATGCTAAGTATGATCTTGTTTCCATAGCCCACTGAACGCTGACATGGATTACAGGATCTTTAACGTGTGTATATGATCTTCTGCGTGCGTATACACATGACGGGGGTTCAGACACTAGCAGGTCTGCACATATGTTGACCTGGGAGATCGGAAAAATCTCCACCCTTTACCCACCAGATGCCGTTACCGAGATTCGAACCCGGGACCCTCAGACTGAAAGTCCAACGCTTTAACCACTCGGCTATTTCGCCCATCAATGGACACTATCCACACACCACGGTCACCACTCACAGCGTAAGATCGGCCGCTCTGCTGGATGGTGATGGCGGCCTTCGTCCACTGGTTGCCTTGGGAACCGCTGCGGGTCCAGACGCGCGTGCCCAGCCCCGAGCCGGTGGTGACGTAGAAGTTGAGGGTGCCCGTGCTGTCGCCGTACATGTGGTACCAGAAGGTCAGGCACTGCGTGCTTTCCTGCGGCGTGATCGTCTTGCTCCGGATCCGTGCCGAGTGGTTCGCTGCCGCGTTGGACACCTCCGTGTAGATGTAGTAGCCGTCTGTGACAGCGGGCAGAGTCATTGTCAATGAGTGTAACTTAGCTTATATCACAGGTTGACGTAAGTTTACATTTGGGCCAACAGCAAAGTGAGAGCTGTATTATCAATGGTTTCTCCAGTCAATGGGAAACCATTTACAGCTTAGTCTTTTGTGAAGGACTATGACTCTCAAACTAGGATGCAAAACTGCACTGGCTCTTAGTGCTACAGCCTTGTGGGCTAGCTGGCCTTTGGGAACCATCCCACAGCCGACTGTCTTAAAACCCTCTTGGCCGAGAGAGTGGGGATGTACTTGGGCAAGACACTCTCCACTATAATCAAATTCTAGCCCAAATAGCCGGAACAGCAGTTGCCTCCTCTGCTGTTCTGATGGTCATAGTCGGACACGACGGACTATCACACACACACACACACACACACACACACACACATATATATATATATATATATATATATATATAACTTTGCTGTTGTGCCTATCCATACCTAGAGGGTTGTCTTAAATACCTCGGTGTGGATGTAGTATCCTTCTATGATCATGGACATGGGTGGTTGTCATTGAATGTAACTTCACTGGCTGGTGTATCCATACCAAAAGGATAGTCCAAAACACCTCCGTGTAGATGAAGTATCCGTCTGTGGACGTGGACAGTTGTTGTCAAAGAATGTAACTTTGCTGTTGTGTCTATACCTAGAGGGTTGTCCTTAACACCTCTGTATAGATGTAGTATCCGTCTGTGAACGTGTCAATGAATGTAACTTTGCTGT
Organism: Babylonia areolata; assembly: GCF_041734735.1. Classification (NCBI taxonomy): domain Eukaryota; kingdom Metazoa; phylum Mollusca; class Gastropoda; order Neogastropoda; family Buccinidae; genus Babylonia; species Babylonia areolata. The sequence continues at coordinate 1,842,140 of NC_134902.1, read as the reverse complement.
TGTATCCATACCAAAAGGATAGTCCAAAATACCTCCGTGTTTTATGTATATGACCGCTTTGTTTAATTACCCCGCCAACTAGGCAGCCATATTCCGTTTTCGGGGGTGTGCATGCTGGCTTTGCTCTTGTTTCCGTAACCGACCGAACGCCGACATGGATTACAGGATATTTAACGTGCGTATTTGATCTTCTGTGTGCGTATACTCAAGGGGGTTCAGGCACAAACAGATATGCACATACGCTGATCTTGGAGTGGATGAAATATCCGTCTGTGATCATGGACATGGGTGGTTGTTAATGAATGTAACTTTGCTGTTGTATCTTTACCTTGAGGATAAACCTAGATATTGTATCTTTACCTAGAGGATAAACCTAGATATTGTATCTTTACCTAGAGGATAAACCTAGATATTGTATCTTTACCTAGAGGATAAACCTAAACTCCTTGTTACTGAATATAGCTTTGCTGTTGTCGTGGAAAGGAGCGGTTGTTTCTGAATATAACTTATCTCTAAAGTTATCTCTACTTAGAGGATAGTGTTATCTCTGTCTTGAGGATAGTGTTATCTGTACCTCGAGCTTGGGGACTTCGGAACTGGGAAATGAGACATGATTAACTGATACAGACCACAGATGAAAACTGACATGATCACATGAACACGTGGGTGTATAACAACAAGAGGTTTGTTTATCTGATTAGCTCATCACTTGAGATAACTGCTTCTTTCTTAATTCCATGATATATACAATGGATCTGGAAAGGTCAATGATATTTTCAAGTTTAGGTGGGTTAACCTGTGGAAAGTGAATCATTTCAAAGTATGAGATTTTTTTTACGTAAGTTATACAGAGAACATACCAACAAGAATTGAGTGGTGTTCAATATCAATACAATCAGGACAACGTGGACATCTCTGACTGGGAACCTTAGAATAAGTATAATACCTGAGGCTATTGATGATATATGTCGCAGATCTGAACCTTGCTAAAGACTAAGACTGAGACACCTTGCTAAAGCTAAAGTAGACAGACACCTTGCTAAAGCTAAAGCAGACAGACACCTTGCTACAGCTAAAGCAGACAGACACGTTGCTACAGCTAAAGCAGACTAAAACACCTTGCTACAGCTAAAGCAGACTGAGACACCTTGCTAAAGCAGACTGAGACACCTTGCTACAGCTAAAGCAGACTGAGACACCTTGCTAAAGCTAAAGCAGACTGAGACACCTTGCTAAAGCTAAAGCAGACAGACACCTTGCTACAGCTAAAGCAGATTGACACCTTGCTAAAGCTAAAGCAGACAGACACGTTGCTACAGCTAAAGCAGACAGACACCTTGCTACAACTAAAGCAGACAGACACGTTGCTACAGCTAAAGCAGACAGACACCTTGCTACAGCTAAAGCGGACTGAGACACCTTGCTACAGCTAAAGCAGACAGACACTTGCTACAGCTAAAGCAGACAGACACCTTGCTACAGCTAAAGCAGACAGACACCTTGCTACAGCTAAAGCAGACAGACACCTTGCTACAGCTAAAGCAGACAGACACCTTGCTACAGCTAAAGCGGACTGAGACACCTTGCTACAGCTAAAGCAGACAGACACTTGCTACAGCTAAAGCAGACAGACACTTGCTACAGCTAAAGCAGACAGACACCTTGCTAAAGCAGACAGACACCTTGCTACAGCTAAAGCAGACAGACACCTTGCTAAAGCTAAAGCAGACAGACACCTTGCTACAGCTAAAGCAGACAGACACCTTGCTAAAGCTAAAGCAGACAGACACCTTGCTACAGCTAAAGCAGACTGAGACACCTTGCTACAGCTAAAGCAGACAGACACCTTGCTACAGCTAAAGCAGACAGACACCTTGCTAAAGCTAAAGCAGACAGACACCTTGCTAAAGCTAAAGCGGACAGACACCTTGCTAAAGCTAAAGCAGACAGACACCTTGCTACAGCTAAAGCAGACAGACACCTTGCTACAGCTAAAGCAGACAGACACTTGCTACAGCTAAAGCAGACAGACACCTTGCTACAGCTAAAGCAGACAGACACTTGCTACAGCTAAAGCAGACAGACACTTGCTACAGCTAAAGCAGACAGACACCTTGCTAAAGCTAAAGCAGACAGACACCTTGCTACAGCTAAAGCAGACAGACACTTGCTACAGCTAAAGCAGACAGACACTTGCTACAGCTAAAGCAGACAGACACTTGCTACAGCTAAAGCAGACAGACACCTTGCTACAGCTAAAGCAGACAGACACCTTGCTACAGCTAAAGCAGACAGACACCTTGCTACAGCTAAAGCAGACAGACACCTTGCTACAGCTAAAGCAGACAGACACCTTGCTACAGCTAAAGCAGACAGACACCTTGCTACAGCTAAAGCAGACAGACACCTTGCTACAGCTAAAGCAGACAGACACCTTGCTAAAGCAGACAGACACCTTGCTAAAGCTAAAGCAGACAGACACCTTGCTACAGCTAAAGCAGACAGACACCTTGCTACAGCTAAAGCAGACAGACACCTTGCTACAGCTAAAGCAGACACCTTGCGAAAGTTAAAGCAGACTAAGGCTAAAGCTATGAGGGGTACAAACGGAAAAGGAACACTGACTTCCGGTGGTGTGGTCGTGCTGAGGGCCCGTGCCCACCGAGGCTGTGCTGCCCTTGTGGCGAGTCCAGTCAAAGTTGTCGTCCTTCAGCTGAACCCAGCTACACATGTCCACGTCAAAGTTACACGACACGCTGTTGGAGCCTGCACAACACACACAACACAGCTATCTATATCACGATGAGAGAGAGAGGGGGGGTAGAACAAGAACAAGAAGAACAAATGTTTTAATTGCGTATAGGCCTGTGACCCGTTGTAAACATAATATACATAAATAAACCTACACAAGGCACACAAATAAGTAGATAAATAGAGAGGGGGGGGTAGTGAGTTAGAGAGGGAGAGAGATGGAAAGAGAGGGAGAAAGTGGAGTACTTAGAGAGGAAGAGAGAGAGAGAGAGCGAGATAGGGAGACAGAAAGACGGAGAAAGAGAGAGAGGGGAAGAAAGGGAAGTACTCAAAGAGAGAAATGGGGAAGAGTGAAGGGGAGGAGGGTGGGTGAACACTCACAACATGACGTATCAAACTCACAACACAGGTCTGAGCAAATGCAGGTACTGCAAACTACCGCATCCCGTGCACTTCGACTGCCATTCAGAGAACCTGGTGTATGTCCTTACCTGCACCATTTGTGCCAAAAGGTACACTGGTGATCATCCCGTTTTTTTGTTTATATACTTTCTTTTTTTAATTACTTTTATTGTATTTATCTGTTTATATATTCCCCCTTTTTTTCTTGTGTGTGTGTGTGTGTGTTTTTTTCTGTGTTTTTTTTTTTTAGTTTTGTGTGTGTGTGTGTGTGTGTGTATTGTTTTTTATGGTTTTTGTTTGGGTTTTTTTTTTTTTGGGGGGGGGGGTTGTTGTTGTTTTTTTTAATTATATACATTTTTTTGTCACTTATTGTCTTACTTTCTTGTTCAGATGTCCCTAACACTAACAGTCTCTTCCACCCCCTTCCCTCACTCCTGCCCTCTCACCCCCCGCCCACCTTTTTTCCCCTTCCCCCTCCCCCTTCCCTTTCAGAGCCCTTTCTTTCCTTCACACACACACACACACACACACACGCACAGTTCTACTCACCCTTCTTTGTTTTTTGTGTCCTTTCCTGTGACTTCTCATCACTTTCCTTTCCTGAACTTTACTCTCTCGCTCTCTGTCTGTATCTTTCTGTCTGTCACTCACTCATTTCATTTGCCTGAAGAAGAGCCTGTGGCTCGATACGTCGCCTCTGTTATCCCACGAAAGTCGACTTTTACCAAGATTCTTTTAGTCCACCTCCTACCGCATCCCATTTGTGTAACATTCCGCAATCATTATTTTCTTTCTTTCAATTTCAAACAAGAGGAGGACTTGGGGAAGGGAGGGTGAGAATTCCCAGCTTCAGTTTGTGACTGTTGATGAGTTTTACCAGCGTGATGCGTGTTGCCATGTTCAATGTCTTACAAGCCCAGAGTGACAAATTGTGGCTGGAGAGAAGTGTGTTCACTGTTTTTGCCTCCCATCAAGTTCCTTTTATAGCAGAAGTTTCTAAGATCGCCGCCAGTTCTCTTCTGTTCTGATGGTCCCACTCCTGGTGACTCGAGCAGCAGCCATCAACATGCTGTGTACAGGTGTGGAAAGTGACTCAAGAAACAGTCATCAACAGGTGTGTACAGGTGTGGAAAGTGACTCAAGAAACAGCCATCAACAGGTGTGTACAGGTGTGGAAAGTGACTCAAGAAACAGCTATCAACATGCTGTGTACAGGTGTGGAAAGTGACTCAAGAAACAGCCATCAACAGGTGTGTACAGGTGTGGAAAGTGACTCAAGAAACAGTCATCAACAGGTGTGTACAGGTGTGGAAAGTGACTCAAGAAAACAGCCATCAACATGCTGTGTACAGGTGTGGAAAGTGACTCAAGAAACAGCCATCAACATGCTGTGTACAGGTGTGGAAAGTGACTCAAGAAACAGCCATCAACATGCTGTGTACAGGTGTGGAAAGTGACTCAAAAAACAGCCATCAACAGGTGTGTACAGGTGTGGAAAGTGACTCAAGAAACAGCCATCAACATGCTGTGTACAGGTGTGGAAAGTGACTCAAGAAACAGCCATCAACATGCTGTGTACAGGTGTGGAAAGTGACTCAAGAAACAGCCATCAACATGCTGTGTACAGGTGTGGAAAGTGACTCAAGAAACAGCCATCAACGGGTGTGTACAGGTGTGGAAAGTGACTCAAGAAACAGCCATCAACATGCTGTGTACAGGTGTGGAAAGTGACTCAAGAAACAGCCATCAACAGGTGTGTACAGGTGTGGAAAGTGACTCAAGAAACAGCCATCAACATGCTGTGTACAGGTGTGGAAAGTGACTCAAGAAACAGCCATCAACATGCTGTGTACAGGTGTGGAAAGTGACTCAAGAAACAGCCATCAACAGCTGTGTACATGTGTGGAAAGTGACTCAAGAAACAGCCATCAACATGCTGTGTACAGGTGTGGAAAGTGACTCAAGAAACAGCCATCAACAGGTGTGTACAGGTGTGGAAAGTGACTCAAGAAACAGCCATCAACAGCTGTGTACATGTGTGGAAAGTGACTCAAGAAACAGCCATCAACATGCTGTGTACAGGTGTGGAAAGTGACTCAAGAAACAGCCATCAACGGGTGTGTACAGGTGTGGAAAGTGACTCAAGAAACAGCCATCAACAGGTGTGTACAGGTGTGGAAAGTGACTCAAGAAACAGCCATCAACAGCTGTGTACAGGTGTGGAAAGTGACTCAAGAAACAGCCATCAACATGCTGTGTACAGGTGTGGAAAGTGACTCAAGAAACAGCCATCAACATGCTGTGTACAGGTGTGGAAAGTGACTCAAGAAACAGCCATCAACAGGTGTGTACAGGTGTGGAAAGTGACTCAAGAAACAGCCATCAACAGGTGTGTACAGGTGTGGAAAGTGACTCAAGAAACAGCCATCAACAGGTGTGTACAGGTGTGGAAAGTGACTCAAGAAACAGCCATCAACATGCTCTGCACAGGTGTGGAAAGTGACTCAAGAAACAGCCATCAACATGCTGTGTACAGGTGTGGAAAGTGACTCAAGAAACAGCCATCAACATGCTGTGTACAGGTGTGGAAAGTGACTCAAGAAACAGCCATCAACAGGTGTGTACAGGTGTGGAAAGTGACTCAAGAAACAGCCATCAACAGGTGTGTACAGGTGTGGAAAGTGACTCAAGAAACAGCCATCAACATGCTGTGTACAGGTGTGGAAAGTGACTCAAGAAACAGCCATCAACATGCTGTGTACAGGTGTGGAAAGTGACTCAAGAAACAGCCATCAACAGGTGTGTACAGGTGTGGAAAGTGACTCAAACAGCAGTCATCAACAGGTGTGTACAGGTGTGGAAAGTGACTCAAGTAACAGCCATCAACATGTGTGTACAGGTGTGGAAAGTGACTCAAGAAACAGCCATCAACAGGTGTGTACAGGTGTGGAAACTGACTCAAGAAACAGCCATCAACAGGTGTGTACAGGTGTGGAAAGTGACTCAAACAGCAGTCATCAACAGGTGTGTACAGGTGTGGAAAGTGACTCAAGAAACAGCCATCAACAGCTGTGTACAGGTGTGGAAAGTGACTCAAGAAACAGCCATCAACAGGTGTGTACAGGTGTGGAAAGCGACTCACGTGAGGTGGGGGACCGGGTGGACACAGTGGAGGGAAGGGTCGTCGTCTTCACTGTGGTGGTGCTCACTGAGGAGGG
>NC_134902.1:1825769-1830769 GCF_041734735.1 Babylonia areolata | reverse complement strand
TGTCCTGCTGTCCCTTATCCAGTATTCCCTGCCTGTTGAACCAGTGTCCTGTCCCTTATCCAGTATTCCCTGCCTGTTGAACCAGTGTCCTGTCTCTCATCCACTATTCCCTGCCTGTTGAACCAGTGTCCTGCTGTCCCTTATCCAGTATTCCCTGCCTGTTGAACCAATGTACTGACCCTTATCCAGTATTCCCTGCCTGTTGAACCAGTGTCCTGTCCCTTGCCCAATATTCCCTGCCTGTTGAACCAGTGTACTGTCCCTTATCCAGTATTCCCTGCCTGTTGAACCAGTGTCCTGTCTCTCATCCACTATTCCCTGCCTGTTGAACCAATGTACTGACCCTTATCCAGTATTCCCTGCCTGTTGAACCAGTGTCCTGTCCCTTGCCCAATATTCCCTGCCTGTTGAACCAGTGCCCTGCCGTCCCCCTTACCGAGTATCCTGCCCCTGAAGGGATGGTCCGCTGAGCCAACTGCCACCCCTGCCCCTGGTTCCCAGTCAGCTTCCAGATGGGCGCGCCGAGACTGGAACCCGAGTTTGGCTTGGCGTACACGTTGAGCGCGCCCACGTTGGCCCCGTACATGTTGTACCAGAACTCCAGACACCTGGAGGTGGTGCCCGGGTAAGCAGGGGAGATAAGGCGTGCCTTGGAGTTGGTGCCGTGTCTATCAGCCTCCATGTACATGTAGTGGCCTGTAGGAACAGTTCATGTTATCGTCAGTGTGTACATGTTGTGGCCTGTAGGAACAGTTCATGTCATCGTCAGTGTGTACATGTTGTGGCCTGTAGGAACAGTTCATCATATCGTCAGTGTGTACATGTTGTGACCTGTGTGAACAGTTCATCATATCGTCAGTGTGTACATGTTGTGGCCTGTAGGAACAGTTCATCATATCGTCAGTGTGTACATGTTGTGGCCTGTAGGAACAGTTCATCATATCGTCAGTGTGTACATGTTGTGGCCTGTAGGAACAGTTCATCATATCGTCAGTGTGTACATGTAGTGTTCTGTGTGAACAGTTCATGTTATCGTCAGTGTGTACAAGTTGTGGCTTGTGTGAACAGTTCATGTCATCGTCAGTGTGTACATGTAGTGGCCTGTATGAACAGTTCATGTTATCGTCTGTGTGTACATGTTGTGGCCTGTAGGAACAGTTCATCATATCGTCAGTGTGTACATGTAGTGGCCTGTATGAACAGTTCATGTTATCGTCAGTGTGTACATGTTGTGGCCTGTAGGAACAGTTCATCATATCGTCAGTGTGTACATGTTGTGACCTGTGTGAACAGTTCATGTCATCGTCAGTGTGTACATGTAGTGTTCTGTGTGAACAGTTCATCATATCGTCAGTGTGTACATGTTGTGGCCTGTAGGAACAGTTCATGACATCGTCAGTGTGTACATGTTGTGGCCTGTAGGAACAGTTCATGACATCGTCAATGTGTACATGTTGTGACCTGTAAGAACAGTTCATGTTATCGTCAGTGTGTACATGTTGTGTCCTGTGTGAACAGTTCATGTCATCGTCAGTGTGTACATGTTGTGACCTGTAAGAACAGTTCATGTTATCGTCAGTGTGTACATGTTGTGTCCTGTGTGAACAGTTCATGTCATCGTCAGTGTGTACATGTTGTGTCCTGTGTGAACAGTTCATGTCATCGTCAGTGTGTACATGTTGTGTCCTGTGTGAACAGTTCATGTCATCGTCAGTGTGTACATGTTGTGTCCTGTGTGAACAGCTCATGTTATCGTCAGTGTGTACATGTTGTGGCCTGTAGGAACAGTTCATGTTATCGTCAGTGTGTACATGTTGTGGCCTGTGTGAACAGTTCATCATATCGTCAGTGTGTACATGTTGTGTCCTGTGTGAACAGCTCATGTTATCGTCAGTGTGTACATGTTGTGGCCTGTAGGAACAGTTCATGTTATCGTCAGTGTGTACATGTTGTGGCCTGTGTGAACAGTTCATGTCATCGTCAGACACACACCCCACCCACCCACACCCCCACACACAGCCCTCACCATGGCTGGTGCCCGTGGTGTGGTCAGCATTGGGCCCTGTCCGGGCGGTAGCAGTGGGTCCCGCCTTCCTGACCCAGTCAAAGTTGTCGCTCCGGTCCTGCCGGTAGCCGCACAGGCTGGCAGACTCGAAGTCGCAGCCCGTCGCCACGGGTACCACCGTCACCCCTCCACCCGGCTTGGCCGTGGACACGGGAATGGTGGCTGCAACACAGGGGTGGTCACACACACAACTAGCAAACGTGTGTCGCGGGTTCAAGTCTGGCAAGGACCAGGATTTTTCGATACATGTATGTAGGTCGACGACCAGGACCTCCACGGGTACGGACCGATAAAACGCGTCCGCCTAGGAAGCGAGAGAATCTGAGCGCACTGGTTCGAATCCCACAGTCACCTGTATTTTCAGTGCGATCAACTGTGCTGGCCCTGTGGTAATGCATTCAGCCAGAACGCCAGTGTCTGTGAGTTCCAGTCCCATGTAGGGATCCGGGATTTTACTCCCCCCCCCTCCTCCCCCCACGCCACTCCACTAAATCTCAAGTGGTTGTCTAGGTACTAGTATTTCGATTGAGATGATAAACTGAGGTCCCGTGCAGCATTCACTTTGCACAAGAATTATTCACTCAAAAACAGTAGTTATGACAAAATAGAGGAAGCAAGAGAGAGAGAGGCGGGGAGACAGACAGACAGACAGAAGAAATTGAGAATGAAACAAATCGTTCAAGAGATTAACCCCTTCACTACTGCTGACAAGTACGGATGTCAGTGAAGGGCTGTCACCTCACTGAGACAAACACTGACTTTACAGGTCAGGATGTCAGTGAAGGGCTGTCACCTCACTGAGACAAACACTGACTTTACAGGTCAGGATGTCAGTGAAGGGCTGTCACCTCACTGAGACAAACACTGACTTTACAGGTCAGGATGTCAGTGAAGGGCTGTCACCTCACTGAGGAACCAACCAGTCTGATTTGAAACCAACCATTCGGGTATGAAATCAGCCAATCAAGTTTGAAACCAACCACTTGGATTTGAAAACACCCAGTTAAAACACTGCTATCAACAACAGAAGAAGCCGTTTCCCACCTGTGGCGTTGCAGGCTCCGTTCCTCCAGGTGATGTCATCAATGGCGATGTCTCCCTTGAAGCCACGCCCCCTCACCGCCTCCAGCATCAGCTGTTGGCATAAACATGTCAGTCTTAAATAACATGGGGAAAACCCCGCCCCCTCACCGCCTCCAGCATCAGCTGTTGGCATAAACATGTCAGTCTTAAATAACATGGGGAAAACCCGCCCCCTCACCGCCTCCAGCATCAGCTGTTGGCATAAACATGTCAGTCTTAAATAACATGGGGAAAACCCCGCCCCCTCACCGCCTCCAGCATCAGCTGTTGGCATAAACATGTCAATCTTAAATAACATGGGGAAAACCCCGCCCCCTCACCGCCTCCAGCATCCGTAGTTGGCACAAACATGTCAATCTTTAAACCACATGGAAAAGCCCTGCCCCCTCACCGCCTTTTACATCAGCTGTTGGCACAAACATGCCACGTCTTAAATACCACATGGAAAACAATATGGTGTTTCTATATAACATTTTATAGTCCATCCACGTGCTCCTTAAAATGATACCAAAAAATTAAATCATTTCACCATAACCATTTCACCGAACACTGGTCGATGGAATATCATTTTTTAACTGCTGATACTAAGGTAGTTAATAACAGAAATAAAATAAAATTACACATTAAACAATTTAAAAAAAATCGAATGACCCTTAAAAAAAAAAAGCCAATCAGCGACTCAGGACACTAAGAAGAGCCATCAGCGAGTCCCTACTCTGAGAAGAGACAGTCAGTGACTTCGGCCGTACCTAAAGAGTCAATCAGCGACTCCCTATCTTAAAAAAAAAAAAAAAAAAAAAAAAAAAAAGCCAATCAGCGACTCCCTACCTTCTGATTGGTCACAGGCCCGCTGACGTCAATGTAGGCTTGGCGCCACTGGTTGCCTTGGTTCCCGGAACGTGTCCACAAGGTGGTGTTACCGACGTACACGTTGAGCGTGTTGATGTGCATGCCGTACATGTGGTACCAGAGGCTGAGACAGGCCGTGTGCTGAGCGGCCACTCTGACCGCTGGACTGGTCAGCTGGGCCTTGATTCCCCCATGACCCTGGGACGCCTCGAAGTAGATGTAGTGGCCTCCTGCAGTGGTTGGGGTGTGGGTTAAAAGGTTTGGTTATTTTTGTTTGTGTTAAGGTGTGTGTGTGTGTGTGTGTGTGTGTCGGTGTGAGAGAGAGAGAGACAGAGAGAGAGAGTGTGTGTGTGTGTGCCGGTGTGTGCGTGTGTGAGTGAGAGAGAGAGAGAGTGTGTGTGTGTGTGTGTGTCGGTGTGTGCGTGAGAGAGAGAGAGTGTGCGTGTGTATGTATACGCGCGCGCGCGCGCCCGCGCGTATGTGTGTGTGTGTGTGTGTGATCCTCCTTTACAGAATAAGAATGAAACAAGCGCTATCACTGCTTAATTTTTTCCGATCTCCCAGGCCAACATGTGTGCAGACCTGCTTGCACCTGAACTCCCTTCGTGTGTATACGCAAGCAGAAGATTAAAATTTTTAATACGCACGTCAAAGATCCTGTAATCCATGTCGGCGTTCGGTGGGTTATAGAAACAAGAACATACCCAGCATGCACACCCTCGAAAACGGAGTATGGCTGCCTACATGGCGTGGTAAAAACAGTCATACAAGTAAAAGCCCACTCGTGTACATACAAGTGAACGTGGGAGTTGCAGCCCAAGAACGAAGAAGAACTAAATGACAGACGATAATGACCTGCTGAACAGCTGAAATATTTCGAAGGCAATTCAAAGGTCACTTCTGTATATATCATTCACAAATAAACGCTTCAATTCAGTGGAACGTATGAGGGTGGTTGGGAAGATTCTTCTTCTTCGTTCGTGGGCTGTAACTCCCGCGTTCA
>NC_134902.1:1813269-1820769 GCF_041734735.1 Babylonia areolata | reverse complement strand
TTTGCTAGGAACAACCCTTTTGTTGCCGTGGGTTCTTTTACGTGCGCGAAGTGCATGCTGCACACGGGACCTCGGTTTATCGTCTCATCCGAATGACTAGCGCCCAGACCACCACTCAAGGTCTAGTGGAGGGGGAGAAAACATCGGTGGCTGAGCCGTGATTCGAACAAGCGCGCTCAGATTTTCTCGCTTCCTAGTCGGACGCGTTACCTCTAGGCCATATAGGCTCTGACAGACGTAGACATGGATAATGAATACATACTTCTGACTGCTGACTACATCCAGCCCGTATGCCTAAGGGCACCATAGGCTTCCTATCCGATCTTAATCATGTTTAAAGACAAACCTGGAGCGTAATGCAAATAAAATATGAATCTAGGGAACCCTTGATTAAACAATGAACATTATACTGCAGACCTGAATGAGATTAGGAGAGTGACACACTAGACACAAAAGAACAACGACTCCGTATCGCTCTTCCAAACGTCAAAGGTTCCGCCAAAGCCTTTTAAAGCCATAGAATTCGGCACAGGAAGGCGGTACCCAATTAGTTAAAGCTGATGATAAATCTTAGACGTACTCTGGCTTGCAACTGCTCGTCTTTTTCAGAGCGAAAGGTTAGTTTTCATTACATGCATCAATGCACGGACATTGCAAACGCTCTCAGTCGCACCCCGAGAAATCGCATACGCTTGCTCGCGCGCACGCGCACACACACACACGCATACACGCACACACACACACACACGCACGTATAATTATACTTTATCATATAGTTTTTTTCTCCGTTTGTCCCCAGGACAACTAGCAGTTACCCTGAAATTTCTCGCCCTGGTCATAGAACCTTACACAAGCAAGGCCATTAGTTAAAACCTTGGCCAGCAGCTTAAATGCGATTAGAGAACACGTTACATTTGTACATAGTTATGATAGCAGTGTTCCCTGCACTGTGTCGGGGTTGTGGTTATCAGCACGGGCCCTGTGTCAGGCTGAGGATGGTGGGGGTGATAGGCTATCACTGGTATCAGACACCACTGGTACGGGGATGGTGATGTTGATCATTTATCAGTCACTCACGACCCGCGTTAAGCGCGCACTGGCACGTCTTGGTGCGCGGATCAAGGGCCGCGCGACGAGTAGGTCGATAGGACAACTTTCTGCTGGCTGTCGTTTTATAATGATGATGATTATTATTACTGTTTTTGTTGTTGTTGATTGCTTACAGCCGAGCCGGCTGCCGAGGGCTGTATCAGGGCCGTGGTGTTATCTAGTGGTGGTGGTTCGTAGCGTGGTCTGCATGTAGCGGGTTAACCCTGTTCGATTCTACAGCACGTAAAGAGAGGTAGATGTTACAGTGTGTGTGTGTGTGTGTGTGTGTGTGTGTGTGTGTGTGTGTGTGTGTGTGTGTGTGTGTGTGAGTGAGTGCACACACAACACGCAGGGAGAGATAGAAAGTGACAGAGGCAGACAGACAGAAACACGGAGAGAAAGATCGACACACAGACAGAGGGAGAGACAGAGGTAGAGAGACAGAAACACGGAGAGAGAGAAAGATCGACACACAGAGAGAGGGAGAGACAGAGGTAGAGAGACATTATCATAGACAGAGAAGAAGAGGGGGGGGGGGGGGTTCAGTTCTACAGCTGTCGGTAACAAACGTTCGCAGTATTGTTGTTTGTTTCTTGTTGTTGTTGTTTTTGTTGTGTTTTTTGTTTGTTTTTTTTTTGGGGGGGGGGTGGATGGGGGGAAGGGGGCAGGGGGGGGGGGGGTGAAGGCGGGGCAGATGTGATTCCAGACAACATGTGCGTGTGGAGAGTTGGACAGGTGGCTGGCTGGCTGCATCGTGCATCAACCCGTCCAGTTTCATTTCTTCCGGTGTAACCTCCCAAATCACCCCCCCCCCCTCCCCCTTACGGAAGTCCCCTAGGGTAGTGTCAGTGACCTAAATCGTCCATCGGGGGACCAGTCAGTGACCCTCCCCCCTCCCCCTTACGGAAGTCCCCCAGGGTAGTGTCAGTGACCTAAATCGTCCATCGGGGGACCAGTCAGTGACCCTCCCCCCTCCCCCTTACGGAAGTCCCCCGGGGTAGTGTCAGTGACCTAAATCGTCCATCGGGGGACCAGTCAGTGACCCTCCCCCCTCCCAGCCCCTCCATATTTTGACGTGTGTGTGTGTGTTCTATTAAGACCTCTTGGCAGGTTTTCACCACTGACCACTACTGTGTGACCAGTGCTGACCTCTGCTGACCGTTATCCAAAAGTGTTCAGACTGCAAAATTTGTCACATCCGTGCATTATCATGATGTCTTGCTTTTTTTGCTTTTTTTTCTTGTTTTTACCGATACCTGACCACTGCTGATCCACTGTGTTCAAACTGCATTAGTTTGTGACGGTAGGAGGTATTATGACTGACAGGATTTGACCATTGAACCAGACACACTACTGTTGACCTGGGTACCTAACTGTCTCTTCCTCTCCCTCTCTCTAACCCACATCTCTACTCCACATCTCTCCCCCACATCACCTTTTCTTCTCTTCTCTTTCTTCAATCCAGCATCTTCAGAATGTTACAATTATGAGATATATGTATAACATTTCAAACGAATAAAATGATTAGCCTTTCTAAGTGCATCAATTGATAAATCAATAAATAATAGAACAAAATATTTCCTGTTTTCCATACAGACTCAGAATTATTTCATGTAAACTACGTGTTACACCCAAGATAATTCACTAACCTATATCACTACTGGATTTTTATAATTGAAAGTATAATATATCAGTATCAGTAGCTCAAGGAGGCGTCACTGCGTTCGGACAAATCCATATACGCTACACCACGTCTGCCAAGCAGATGCCTGACCAGCAGCGAAACCCAACGCGCTTAGTCAGGCCTTGAGAAAAAGATAATAAAAATAATATATGAGATAGGCCTATATGTATAACATTTCAAACGAATAAAATGATTAGCCTTTCTAAGTGCATCAATTGATAAATCAATAAAATAATAATAATAGCAATATCAGAATAATAATATATGATTAAAGGGAATACTAATAATTGTACTACTACTATCACTACAACTAAAAAAGATAGTTGGTGTGTATGTACTCATTCACAGATTGTGTGTGTGTGTGTGTGTGTGTGTGTGTGTGTGTGTGTCCGTGCGTGTCTGTGTGTCTGTGTGGTCTGTACCAGCGCATGGTATGTGGCATGTGCTTGCGTATGTCGGAGAGTGTCCATAGTGTATAAAGTGTGGATGACTGTGCTTAAGCCAGTGGGCGCATGCACGCATGTATGCCGTGACTGCCAGTAGCAGGACTGACAGGTCTGAAGTTTTTGCCTATGCAGCGTGTTGCCAAGGTCAATAGCAAGGTTCACGAGAGAGCTGGAAATAAAAGATAAAAGTATTGCCGAGTTTGATAGAGTCCATATTGATAGAAAATAAGTAAAGGCGCAGGAGTGTACGACTAAACTAAATTACCCAGCTAACCAGTAGCTTCAGCGGCCCAAAACATGACGCCAAATCCTCAACAAAGCCAGGCCCAATCAAATGGGGGAGTCCCAACAAGAATCCGACAACTGTGTGACCCGGCCAGTCAGGGCCTGTCCTGATCTGGGATAAAAGACCCATAAAACCTAAATAAACCTGGCTGCAATTCTAACTTTAGAGGAGCAAAGACCTGGGTGATCACAGACCTTGGGGAACATAAGGATGACTCTTTTTTCGTGAAGGAAGAAAAAACAACTACGTGACCCGGCCAGCCAGGGACCGTTCAGCGACCCCTAGCGTGATGCCGAATCCTGCATGCATCCTTAACCATGTTCCTACGAAACTACCCATTTTTATTAGGGGAATGGGGAGGTGGAGGGGGGAGGTGGTGGTGGGGTTGCAGAAACAGGGTGGGGAGGGGACGCTAGAAGCGCTCCATTGGTTCTGGGTGTTCTGTTCTTTTGCTGTTGTTTGTTTTGTTGTTGTAGTTTGTAATTCATTTACTTATTTATTTAACTTTTTTTTTTCGTAGGACCAGACTAAGTACGTTGGGTTACGCTGCTGGTCAGGCATCTGCTTAGCCGATGTGGTGTAGCGTACTCGTATATGGATTTGTCCGAACGCAGTGACGCCTTCAATTGGAATTTTCCACTTAATGCTTCACAAATGATTCGTAAACGCCAAACGACTGAAAAGATGTTTACCATTGATAAAACTGCCAATGCTTTTGCAGAAATATTACCGACAATTAAGATACGATCTTCAATTTTGTACAGCTCAATAATGTGTGTGTGTGTGTGTGTGTGTGTGTGTGTGTGTGTGTGTGTGTGTGTGTGTGTGTGTGTGTGTGTGTGTGTGTGTGTGTGTGTCTGTGTCTGTGTCTGTGTGTCTCTGTGTGTGTGTACAAGCACTACCAGGAACCATGCTCACTGGAGACAGACTTTAGTTTAAGGCAGGAATCGGACAGGTCAGGGCTAACGAACCACAGGTATTTTAATTTTCGCAACGACTACTCAGAAGCCAATATACAACGAAATAGTTTCAAAAAAAAGGCCAACTTAAAATGTGCAGAAGAAATATAATTAGGAACGAAGTGACCGGGCAAGCCCGGGACCATTCAGCAGCCCATTACCTTGCTCCTGAACACTGAACAATTAGCAAAAAAAATTAAAAAGAAAAATGGTGATGTTACTCTGCTCAGTTAATGGACGGAGAACGGACATACAGAGCTAAATATTCACGAACATTTTCAAGTACTTCATGTACACGTAATCAATTAGTTAAACGTCACAACGAACACACTGAACAATCTTCCAAAGCAGAATGTACACTGACGTCTATTTAACTGACCCACAATGCTTCTCGTGTTAAAGTCCGGCAGTGGTCAGGCTGCGGTCAAATACCTGCCAATACATCATACTGATACACAGACGTGACAAAATAATGCAGCCAATAGTGGACCTGGGGGAACACAGACCTTGGGGTAGGCCTGCCCTGACCTGGGAGAATAAAGACCCATAAAACTTAATTGAACCTGGCTGAAAGTAAATATAGAGATGCATAGACCTGGGTGATCACAGACCTTGGGGAACATAAGGATGATCCTTTTTCGTGAAGGAAGAAAAAAACAACTACGTGACCCGGCCAGCCAGGGACCGTTCAGCGACCCCTAGCATGATGCCGAATCCTGCATGCATCCTTAACCATGTTCCTACGAAACTACCCATTTTTTTATTAGGGGAATGGGGAGGTGGAGGGGGGAGGTGGTGGTGGGGTTGCAGAAACAGGTTAGGGAGGGAACGCTAGAAGCGCTCCATTGGTTCTGGGTGTTCTGTTCTTTTGTTGTTGTTGTTTGTTTTGTTTTGTTGTTGTTTGTAATTCATTTACTTATTTAACTTTTTTTTTCGTAGGACCAGACTAAGTACGTTGGGTTACGCTGCTGGTCAGGCATCTGCTTAGCAGATGTGGTGTAGCGTACTCGTATATGGATTTGTCCGAACGCAATGACGCCTTCAATTGGAATTTTCCACTTAATGCTTCACAAATGATTCGTAAACGCCAAACGACTGAAAAGATGTTTACCATTGATAAAACTGCCAGTGCTTTTGCAGAAATATTACCGACAATTAAGATAAGATCTTCAATTTTGTACAGCTCAATAATGTGTGTGTGTGTGTGTGTGTGTGTGTGTGTGTGTGTGTGTGTGTGTGTGTGTGTGTGTGTGTGTGTGTGTCTGTGTGTCTGTGTGTGTGTACAAGCACTACCAGGAACCATGCTCACTGGAGACAGACTTTAGTTTAAGGCAGGAATCGGACAGGTCAGGGCTAACGAACCACAGGTATTTTAATTTTCGCAACGACTACTCAGAAGCCAATATACAACGAAATAGTTTCAAAAAAAAGGCCAACTTAAAATGTGCAGAAGAAATATAATTAGGAACGAAGTGACCGGGCAAGCCCGGGACCATTCAGCAGCCCATTACCTTGCTCCTAAACACGTTTTTCAATTAGCAAAAAAATTAAAAAGAAAAATGGTGATGTTACTCTGCTCAGTTAATGGACGGAGAACGGACATACAGAGCTAAATATTCACGAACATTTTCAAGTACTTCATGTACACGTAATCAATTAGTTAAACGTCACAAAGAACACACTGAACAATCTTCCAAAGCAGAATGTACACTGACGTCTATTTAACTGACCCACAATGCTTCTCGTGTTAAATTCGGGCAGTGGTCAGGCTGCGGTCAAATACCTGCCAATACATCATACTGATACACAGACGTGACAAAATAATGCAGCCAATAGTGGACCTGGGGGAGCACAGACCTCGGGGTAGGCCTGCCCTGACCTGGGAGAATAAAGACCAATAAAACTTAATTGAACCTGGCTGAAAGTAAATATAGAGATGCATAGACCTGGGTGATCACAGACCTTGGGGAACATAAGGATGATCCTTTTTCGTGAAGGAAGAAAAAAAACAACTACGTGACCCGGCCAGCCAGGGACCGTTCAGCGACCCCTAGCGTGATGCCGAATCCTGCATGCATCCTTAACCATGTTCCTACGAAACTACCCATTTTTTTTTTTTATTGGGGGAATGGGAAGGTGGAGGGGGGAGGTGGTGGTGGGGTTGCAGAAACAGGTTAGGGAGGGGACGCTAGAAGCGCTCCATTGGTTCAGTGTGTTCTGTACTTTTTGTTGTTTTTTTGTGGTTTTTTTTTGGTTGTTGTTTGTAATCATTTACTTATTTATTTCCTTACCTTTTTTTTCTTAGGGCCAGACTCAGTGCGTTGGGTTATGCTGCCGGTCAGGCATCTGCTTAGCAGATGTGGTGTAGCGTACTCGTATAATGGATTTGTCCGAACGCAGTGACGCCTCCTTGAGTTACTGATACTTATACCGATATTCCCTGGAGGTGCATGTTCACTTGGAATTTTTCACTTAATACTTCACAAATGATTCGTAAACGCCAAACGACTGAAAAGATGTTTACCGTTGATAAAACTGCCAGTGCTTTTGCAGAAATGTTACCGACAATGAAGATACCATCTTCAATTTTGTACAGCTCAATAATTTGTGTGTGTGTGTGTGTGTGTGTGTGTGTGTGTGTGTGTACAAGCACTACCAGGAACCATGCTCACTGGAGACAGACTTAAGTTACAGGTAGGAATCGGACAGGTCAGGGCAAACGAACCACAGGTATTTAATTTTCGCAACGCATACTCAGAAGCCAATATACAACGAAATAGTTTCCGAAAAAGGCCAACTTAAAATGTGCAGAAGAAATACAATTAGGAACGAAGTGACCGGGCAAGCCAGGGACCATTCAGCAGCCCATTACCTTGCTCCTAAACACGTTTTTCAATTAGCAAAAAAAACATAAAAAGAAAAATGGTGATGGTACTCTGCTCAGTTAATGGACGGAGAACGGACATAAGGAGCTAAATATTCACGAACATTTTCAAGTACTTCATGTACACGTAATCAGTTAAATAAACGTTACAA
>NC_134902.1:1763269-1798269 GCF_041734735.1 Babylonia areolata | reverse complement strand
ACATATATAGTTGCCTTAGCTCCAATTCCTCTAAAAAAATAAAAAAAATTTTTTAATGCATATCAGGTGGTGGCAATAAAATTTCTTTAAAACATGTTGACGAGTTATTGTTGAGCAATGGAAACATAGACATGTAGATATGCTCAATATGCAGCACCGATATTAAGCTGAGCTCATCAACAGAACTTAACGGATGTGTGAAAACCCTCCCCCCTCCACACACACACACACACACACACACACACACACAGTCGTGTGTACTCGGTGCCCACAAAGGCAGACATTTAACCGATAAATCCCATGGACATAGCATGTGAAAATATATCTGCTGTCCTGAAATACATAAACTTTTTTTTATCTAAATGATTGTTATATTTTTACTTTAGGGTGAGAGGGAGGAATGAGAGAGGTAGAAACACACACACACACACACACACACACACACACACACATGCTCTCTTGAATATATGCCACACATTTCATATGGGGCTTATGACTAGATATATATACAGCTGTATGGTTGCTAGTTGTGCAGTCATTATATCTATATGTTATATTATATATATAACAGATTGCCAAACGAGGGCTGAACGTTGTTCTGATCAGCCGTACAAAGTCCAAGCTGGAGGAGCAGGCAAAAGACATTGGTCAGTATGTCTTCTGACAGAAATGTTGATTTGTGTGTGTGTCTGGTTCCTCTATGTGTGTGTGTGTGTGTGTGTGTCTGTGTAATATATATGTGTGTATATTTGTCAGTGTGTGTGTTGTGTGTGTGAAAGAGAGAGAGTGAGTGAATGCATGTGTGCATGCATGCCTTAGAAAAATTGACATTTATTTGATTTTCATTATCCATAACAGCAAATGTTATTTCTCTTTTATAAACAAATGTTAAGGGGACTTAACCTGGTGCAGTTGTAGTTCTTTTCTGTTCTTGCTTCACTGCTTGATCCACTTCATGCCTTGTAGTACCGAAGGCCACCACCAGATGTCTCCACTGTTGTACTGTCTGAGCTAGCTGTGTTCTGCAGTAACAGTGAACAGTGTTGTACTGTCTCAGCTAGCTGTGTTCTGCAGTAACAGTGAACAGTGTTGTACTGTCTCAGCTAGCTGTGTTCTGCAGTAACAGTGAACAGTGTTGTACTGTCTCAGCTAGCTGTGTTCTGCAGTAACAGTGAACAGTGTTGTACTGTCTCAGCTAGCTGTGCTGTACAGTAACGGTGAACAGTGTTGTACTGTCTGAGATAGCTGTGCTGTACAGTAACAGTGAACAGTGTTGTACTGTCTCAGCTAGCTGTGTTCTGCAGTAACAGTGAACAGTGTTGTACTGTCTCAGCTAGCTGTGTTCTGCAGTAACAGTGAACAGTGTTGTACTGTCTCAGCTAGCTGTGCTGTACAGTAACAGTGAACAGTGTTGTACTGTCTCAGCTAGCTGTGTTCTGCAGTAACAGTGAACAGTGTTGTACTGTCTCAGCTAGCTGTCCTGTACAGTAACAGTGAACAGTGTTGTACTGTCTCAGCTAGCTGTGTTCTGCAGTAACAGTGAACAGTGTTGTACTGTCTCAGCTAGCTGTGTTCTGCAGTAACAGTGAACAGTGTTGTACTGTCTCAGCTAGCTGTGCTGTACAGTAACAGTGAACAGTGTTGTACTGTCTCAGCTAGCTGTGTTCTGCAGTAACAGTGAACAGTGTTGTACTGTCTGAGCTAGCTGTGTTCTGCAGTAACAGTGAACAGTGTTGTACTGTCTCAGCTAGCTGTGTTCTGCAGTAACAGTGAACAGTGTTGTACTGTCTCAGCTAGCTGTGCTGTACAGTAACAGTGAACAGTGTTGTACTGTCTCAGCTAGCTGTGTTCTGCAGTAACAGTGAACAGTGTTGTACTGTCTCAGCTAGCTGTGTTCTGCAGTAACAGTGAACAGTGTTGTACTGTCTCAGCTAGCTGTGCTGTACAGTAACAGTGAACAGTGTTGTACTGTCACAGCTAGCTGTGTTCTGCAGTAACAGTGAACAGTGTTGTACTGTCTCAGCTAGCTGTGCTGTACAGTAACAGTGAACAGTGTTGTACTGTCTCAGCTAGCTGTGTTCTGCAGTAACAGTGAACAGTGTTGTACTGTCTCAGCTAGCTGTGTTCTGCAGTAACAGTGAACAGTGTTGTACTGTCTCAGCTAGCTGTGTTCTGCAGTAACAGTGAACAGTGTTGTACTGTCTCAGCTAGCTGTGTTCTGCAGTAACAGTGAACAGTGTTGTACTGTCTCAGCTAGCTGTGTTCTGCAGTAACAGTGAACAGTGTTGTACTGTCTCAGCTAGCTGTGCTGTACAGTAACAGTGAACAGTGTTGTACTGTCTCAGCTAGCTGTGTTCTGCAGTAACAGTGAACAGTGTTGTACTGTCTCAGCTAGCTGTGTTCTGCAGTAACAGTGAACAGTGTTGTACTGTCTCAGCTAGCTGTGTTCTGCAGTAACAGTGAACAGTGTTGTACTGTCTCAGCTAGCTGTGTTCTGCAGTAACAGTGAACAGTGTTGTACTGTCTCAGCTAGCTGTGTTCTGCAGTAACAGTGAACAGTGTTGTACTGTCTCAGCTAGCTGTGTTCTGCAGTAACAGTGAACAGTGTTGTACTGTCTCAGCTAGCTGTGCTGTACAGTAACAGTGAACAGTGTTGTACTGTCTCAGCTAGCTGTGTTCTGCAGTAACAGTGAACAGTGTTGTACTGTCTCAGCTAGCTGTGTTCTGCAGTAACAGTGAACAGTGTTGTACTGTCTCAGCTAGCTGTGTTCTGCAGTAACAGTGAACAGTGTTGTACTGTCTCAGCTAGCTGTGTTCTGCAGTAACAGTGAACAGTGTTGTACTGTCTCAGCTAGCTGTGCTGTACAGTAACAGTGAACAGTGTTGTACTGTCTCAGCTAGCTGTGTTCTGCAGTAACAGTGAACAGTGTTGTACTGTCTCAGCTAGCTGTGTTCTGCAGTAACAGTGAACAGTGTTGTACTGTCTCAGCTAGCTGTGTTCTGCAGTAACAGTGAACAGTGTTGTACTGTCTCAGCTAGCTGTGTTCTGCAGTAACAGTGAACAGTGTTGTACTGTCTCAGCTAGCTGTGCTGTACAGTAACAGTGAACAGTGTTGTACTGTCTCAGCTAGCTGTGTTCTGCAGTAACAGTGAACAGTGTTGTACTGTCTCAGCTAGCTGTGTTCTGCAGTAACAGTGAACAGTGTTGTACTGTCTCAGCTAGCTGTGTTCTGCAGTAACAGTGAACAGTGTTGTACTGTCTCAGCTAGCTGTGTTCTGCAGTAACAGTGAACAGTGTTGTACTGTCTCAGCTAGCTGTGTTCTGCAGTAACAGTGAACAGTGTTGTACTGTCTCAGCTAGCTGTGCTGTACAGTAACAGTGAACAGTGTTGTACTGTCTGAGCTAGCTGTGTTCTGCAGTAACAGTGAACAGTGTTGTACTGTCTCAGCTAGCTGTGTTCTGCAGTAACAGTGAACAGTGTTGTACTGTCTCAGCTAGCTGTGTTCTGCAGTAACAGTGAACAGTGTTGTACTGTCTCAGCTAGCTGTGTCTGTACAGTAACAGTGAACAGTGTTGTACTGTCTCAGCTAGCTGTGCTGTGCAGTAACAGTGAACAGTGTTGTACTGTCTCAGCTAGCTGTGTTCTGCAGTAACAGTGAACAGTGTTGTACTGTCTCAGCTAGCTGTGTTCTGCAGTAACAGTGAACAGTGTTGTACTGTCTGAGCTAGCTGTGTTCTGCAGTAACAGTGAACAGTGTTGTACTGTCTCAGCTAGCTGTGTTCTGCAGTAACAGTGAACAGTGTTGTACTGTCTGAGCTAGCTGTGTTCTGCAGTAACAGTGAACAGTGTTGTACTGTCTGAGCTAGCTGTGTTCTGCAGTAACAGTGAACAGTGTTGTACTGTCTCAGCTAGCTGTGTTGTACAGTAACAGTGAACAGTGTTGTACTGTGTCAGCTAGCTGTGTTCTGCAGTAACAGTGAACAGTGTTGTACTGTCTCAGCTAGCTGTGTTCTGCAGTAACAGTGAACAGTGTTGTACTGTCTCAGCTAGCTGTGTTCTGCAGTAACAGTGAACAGTGTTGTACTGTCTCAGCTAGCTGTGCTGTACAGTAACAGTGAACAGTGTTGTACTGTCTCAGCTAGCTGTGTTCTGCAGTAACAGTGAACAGTGTTGTACTGTCTGAGCTAGCTGTGTTCTGCAGTAACAGTGAACAGTGTTGTACTGTCTCAGCTAGCTGTGCTGTACAGTAACAGTGAACAGTGTTGTACTGTCTCAGCTAGCTGTGTTCTGCAGTAACAGTGAACAGTGTTGTATTTCAGAGAGCCGCTTCAAGGTGAAGACCAAGGTGATAGCGGCGGACTTCACTCGTCCTGACGTCTATGCCCACATCCAGCAGGAGCTGAACGGACTGGACGTGGGAACACTGGGTCAGTATGCACTGTGTCCTCTTGGGTTTGTCTCTGTCATCCCCTCACTGCTGCTGAAGTGTGTCTTGTCAGTGAAGGGCTGTCGCCTCACTGATAGACCATTCAGTCCTTGTGTGTCTTGTCAGTGAAGGGCTGTCGCCACACTGATAGACCATTCAGTCCTTGTGTGTCTTGTCAGTGAAGGGCTGTCGCCTCACTGATAGACCATTCAGTCCTTGTGTGTCTTGTCAGTGAAGGGCTGTCGCCACACTGGCTTTTCCTGGTTGTTTCTGACTTTTCCTTGTTGTTTCTGACTTTTCCTGGTTGTTTCTGACTTTTCCTGGTTGTTTCTGACTTTTCCTTTGGCTTTTCCTGGTTGTTTCTGACTTTTCCTGGTTGTTTCTGACTTTTCCTGGTTGTTTCTGACTTTTCCTGGTTGTTTCTGACTTTTCCTGGTTGTTTCTGACTTTTCCTTGTTGTTTCTGACGTTTATGTTGTTTCTGACTTTTCCTGGTTGTTTCTGACTTTTATGTTGTTTCTGACTTTTATGTTGTTTCTGAATTTTCCTGGTTGTTTCTGACTTTTCTCTAACTTTTCCTGGTTGTTTCTGACTTTTCCTGGTTGTTTCTGACTTTTCCTGGTTGTCTGGTTGTTTCTGACTTTTCCTGGTTGTTTCTGACTTTTCCTGGTTGTTTCTGACTTTTCCTGGTTGTTTCTGACTTTTCCTTGTTTCTGACTTTTCCTGGTTGTTTCTGACTTTTCCTTGTTGTTTTGTTGTTTCAGGCTTTTCCTGGTTGTTTCTGGTATCTCTCCCTTTGTCTTGTTCCGCCTTGCTGCTCAAAGTACCTGTATATTTCTAGAAATCCTTGTGTCATTTTTACTGGACATGACAATTGGGCATTTTTAATGTGTTCTGTTTTTGGCATCTCAAACATGGTTAGGTGCCTGTTGACAATTTTGGGTTCTGTCTGCCTGTTGTTATTCATAATGTTGTTTATTATGTGTGGTTCTCTTTGTGTACAGCCTCAGGTTAGTTTTTTTTATTCCTCTGGTGAAAATGAAGTGAAAGGTCAAGGTCAGAGGCATGTCATGGGTTTATGTGTGATAATATATCTACCTTTTTGTTTTAGTTTTTCTCTTTCAGGTGGTTTTTGTTTGTTGGATTGTTTTTTGTTGTTGGTTTTTGTTTTCTTGTGTGTGTGTTTTTGGGTTGTTTTTGTGTTGTTGTTTTTGGGGGGGGTGTTGTTTTGTTTTGTTTTGTTTTTGGGGGGGGGGTTGCTTTTTGTTTTTTCCTGTTTTAGATGACCAGTGTTTAATGGTCCTGTATGTTAAAGAAGAAAAGATGTCAGTACTGTGCGGTGTCCTTTGTATAACAGAAGTGGTGTGTCAGGAAACGTTTGACAGTGTTGAAGGGATGTTGTGTTTTCAGTGAACAATGTGGGCATGTCCTACAACCACCCAGAGTTCTTTGATCAGCTGGATGACCGTGATCAGGTACACTTCCTTTTATA
Source organism: Babylonia areolata (assembly GCF_041734735.1). NCBI lineage: Eukaryota > Metazoa > Mollusca > Gastropoda > Neogastropoda > Buccinidae > Babylonia > Babylonia areolata. Next base: position 1,792,350 of record NC_134902.1, on the reverse strand, counting down.
CTTTGCAAGAGAGAGGATATATATGTGAGAGAATATGTGTGTGTGTGTGTGCTTGTGTGTTGAGTGTGTGTGTGTGTGTGTGTATGTATCATTGTATGTGTGTGTGTGTGTGTGCAGGGGGAGTGGTGGATAGAAAGAGTTGGATGGTATGGAGGGTGGACCTTGTAACATTACTCTGGTTTCTCTTTGACTGGTTTTAGGGACTGACAGATGGTGAGCCCTTCAGTGGCCCCTTGTGGTCGGCTGAGCGAAAAGCAACATGGTTTGATTTTACCTGGCAGTGTTTCTGTTGTGAACCAGTATGTATTGAGTCGACAGACCTGAGTTGGAGAGAGAAAATGCTGCCAATGTAGGAAGTTGATTTTAATGATGCTCCAACCATGGAGGCTGTTAAGGAAAAGGAAGAGCGTAGTGCATAGTGTGATGAAAGCAGTATGGGCCATGACAACACAGTGTGGGCCATGACAACACAGTATGGGCCATGACAACACAGTGTGGGCCATGACAACACAGTGTGGGCCACATGACAACACAGTATGGGCCATGACAACACAGTATGGGCCATGACAACACAGTATGGGCCATGACAACACAGTGTGGGCCCTGACAACACAGTGTGGGCCCATGACAGCACAGTGTGGGCCCTGACAACACAGTATGGGCCATGACAACACAGTGTGGGCCATGACAACACAGTGTGGCCATGACAACACAGTATGGGCCATGACAACACAGTGTGGGCCATGACAACACAGTGTGGGCCCTGACAACACAGTATGGGCCATGACAACACAGTGTGGGCCATGACAACACAGTATGGGCCATGACAACACAGTATGGGCCACATGACAACACAGTATGGGCCATGACAACACAGTGTGGGCCATGACAACACAGTATGGGCCATGACAACACAGTGTGGGCCATGACAACACAGTGTGGGCCATGACAACACAGTGTGGGCCATGACAACACAGTGTGGGCCATGACAACACAGTGTGGGCCACATGACAACACAGTATGGGCCATGACAACACAGTGTGGGCCATGACAACACAGTGTGGGCCATGACAACACAGTGTGGGGGGCCATGACAACACAGTGTGGGCCACATGACAACACAGTGTGGGCCATGACAACACAGTGTGGGCCATGACAACACAGCGTGGGCCATGACAACAGGCCATGACAACGCAGTATGGGCCATGACAACACAGTGTGGGCCATGACAACAGGCCATGACAACACAGTATGGGCCATGACAACACAGTGTGGGCCATGACAACAGGCCATGACAACACAGTATGGGCCATGACAACAGGCCATGACAACACAGTGTGGGCCATGACAACAGGCCATGACAACGCAGTGTGGGCCATGACAACGCAGTGTGGGCCATGACAACAGGCCATGACAACACAGTATGGGCCATGACAACACAGTGTGGGCCATGACAACACAGTATGGGCCATGACAACACAGTGTGGGCCATGACAACACAGTGTGGGCCATGACAACACAGTGTGGGCCATGACAACAGGCCATGACAACACAGTGTGGGCCATGACAACAGGCCATGACAACACAGTGTGGGCCATGACAACACAGTGTGGGCCATGACAACACAGTATGGGTCATGACAGTGTGGGCCATGACAACGCAGACGGGATGGTTTCGTTGACCTGACTTAGTAGCAACACACAGCAACTTTTTGATGGGCGACATTTGGCGTGTGTGTGGCTGTGTGAGAGGAACAGGTGGGGGAAGGGTCATATTTTGAGTGAATGAGAGTGTGGTATGTAGTGACTGATAAATTATAACAGTGTTGATGCAGACTGATGCTCACACCACCCAAATAAGGAACTTGTGGTGGTCACAATGTACGTTATACTTGCAGTATAAATGTACATGCATTCAAGTACAACATATCACACACAAACAAGCGTGTGTGCACACACAAACTCACACACATGCACGTGCATGCACACACACCACCAGCTACAGTTCAAGAAGCACGTCAGTCAGCAAGATGGCAGGCAGAAGAGAAGAGGTGTTTTGAGAGACATTTGAAGTGAAGTGTGGAATCCTGGTGAGGGACTGACAATGGCAGTGTGTTGCACACCACTGGGTCAGGACAGAGGAAACAGTGCTCTCTGGGGATTTTGTGTTTCTTTGTGGATCTGTCACCATTCTGAAATCAGTAGTTGAGTGTAAAGATCTAGAAGGAATACAGATCGTGAGTGTCAGATTGACTGATTGGTTAAATGACTGACTGATGGATGAAATGACTGAGTGATCAGTTAAACGACTTGACTGATGGCTGATTATATGACTGACTGACTGATCAAATGATTGACTGACAGATAAAATGACCGACTGGTTGATAAAATAACTGACTGGTTGATAAAATGACCGACTGGTTGATGAAATGACTGACTGGTTGATAAAATGACTGACTGGTTGATAAAATGACTGACTGGTTGATGAAATTCAATTCATGTTGTTTAGAGCCCAGCCGACCGTTTAGGCCGGTTGATGAAATGACTGACTGGTTGATGAAATGACTGACTGGTTGATGAAATTCAATTCATGTTGTTTAGAGCCCAGCCGACCGTTTAGGCCGGTTGATGAAATGACTGACTGGTTGATGAAATGACTGACTGGTTGATAAAATGACTGACTGGTTGATGAAATGACTGACTGGTTGATGAAATAACTGACTGGTTGATAAAATGACTGATTGGTTGATAAAATAACTGACTGGTTGATAAAATGACCGACTGGTTGATGAAATGACTGATTGGTTGATGAAATGACTGACTGGTTGATGAAGTAACTGACTGGTTGATAAAATGACCGACTGGTTGATGAAATAACTGACTGGTTGATAAAATGACTGATTGGTTGATAAAATAACTGACTGGTTGATAAAATGACCGACTGGTTGATGAAATGACTGATTGGTTGATGAAATGACTGACTGGTTGATGAAATAACTGACTGGTTGATAAAATAACTGACTGGTTGATAAAATGACCGACTGGTTGATGAAATAACTGACTGGTTGATAAAATGACTGACTGGTTGATGAAATGACTGATGTCCGTGTTGTTTCAGGTGGTCATGAACATGATCAACTGCAATGTCACGTCCGTTGCCATGGTGAGTGGGCTTCTGAAATATTGGAAACAGTGTAACTATGTGTGTGTGTGGGAGGGGGGGGTTAGAATGTGTGTGTCTGTGTGTGTGTAAAAGAGAGAGTGCACGTGTGTGAGAGAAAGAGGGAGAGATCGATAGAATGCGTGTTTGTGTGTGTGTTGTCCTCAGTTTGACATCTTTCCACCTCAGGTGATATTAGATAGGACAGAGAAAGAGGGAGAGATCGATAGAATGCGTGTTTGTGTGTGTGTTGTCCTCAGTTTGACGTCTTTCCACCTCAGGTGATATTAGATAGGACAGAGAAAGAGGGAGAGATCGATAGAATGCGTGTTTGTGTGTGTGTTGTCCTCAGTTTGACGTCTTTCCACCTCAGGTGATATTAGATAGGACAGAGAAAGAACAAACAAAACAACAAAGGGGGGGGGGGGGGGGGGAGAGAGGAGAGAAGAGAGGTTCGGGAATAGATGAACAGTAAGCAGCACATGATGTGTGTGGTAGAGAAAGAGTGTATGTGTGTCTTGAATGTGTGTGTGAAAATATGTGAGATTTTGTGTGTGAGAGAGAGAGAGAATATATGTGTGGTTGTGTGTGTGAGAGAGGCACAGAGAATGTGTGTGTGTGTGTGTGCCTGGAGAGAGAGAGTGTGTGTGTGTAGTGTGTGTGTGTGTGTGCCTAGAGAGAGAGAGTGAATGTGTGTGTGTAGTGTGTGTGTGTGTGTGTGCCTAGAGAGAGAGTGAATGTGTGTGTGTGTGTGCCTAGAGAGAGAGAGTGAGTGTGTGTGTGTGGTGTGTGTGTGTGTGCCTAGAGAGAGAGAGAGTGTGTGTGTGTGTGTGTGCCTAGAGAGAGAGAGTGTGTGTGTAGTGTGTGTGTGTCTAGAGAGAGAGAGAGAGGGTGTGTGTGTAGTGTGTGTGTGTGTCTAGAGAGAGAGAGAGAGAGTGTGTGTGTGTGTGTGTGTATGCCTAGAGAGAGAGAGTGTGTGTAGTGTGTGTGTAGTGTGTGTGTGTGTGTCTAGAGAGAGAGAGAGAGTGTGTGTGCAGTGTGTGTGTGTGTGTGTGTGTGTCTAGAGAGAGAGAGAGAGTGTGTGTGTGTGTAGTGTGTGTGTCTAGAGAGAGAGAGTGTGTGTGTGTGTAGTGTGTGTGCAGCACCTAAAGTCCAGATGCTGTGTGTTGACTGTGACAGATGACCAGTGTGGTGCTGCCAGGCATGGTGGCCAAGAAGCGAGGGGTCATCATCAACATCGCTTCCGCCGCCGGTCACACCCCCACCCCCCTCCTGGCCCTCTACTCCGGCACCAAGGTCAGGGGTCAGGGCACACTGGGCATCTGCTGTTTTATGAGACACAGAATGATGCACTCACACTTGTTCTTGCACAGCCATGAACACAGATTTGCGCATGTGCACACACATGCACGTTCACACCCCACTTGTGTGTCCACAAACACCCATACCTACCCAGACCTATGCCTGCCCATAAACCCACACACACTCTCTTACCATTACACACAAACAAGTCCTGTCCGGTTGAAGAATGTGGGCCAATTGATCATCTTGATTTGGGTCACTTAATGAAGTTCAGTCACCAGCACATCAGTTTTCACAAACCTTTCACTACTGATTTCCACTGTGCTGTGTAGCAGAGAGCTTGAACCTGATCTCATGTCTACTTCTTGGCCTAGGAGATGGAGAGGAGTGTGTGTGGGTGGGGGGAAGAGGGGGAGGAGGTGGGGGGTGAGAGGAAAACCCACATCTTGTTGTTGAAACAGTGTGTGTGTTGATGTGTTTCAGAGCTTTGTGGACTTCTTCAGTCGTGCTCTGCAACAGGAGTACGGACCAAAGGGAATCACGGTGCAGGTCAGTGTGTCCACGTCTTCCTCTTCCTTTGTGGGCTGCAGCTCCCCACCTTCACTCCTACACTGCACAAGTGTGCATGTACATGTATGACCATTTGTACCCTGCCATGTAGGCAGCCATACTCTGTTTTCAGGGGTGGTGTATGCTGGGTAATTTCTTGGTTCCATAACCCACCAAACGCTGACATGGATTGCGGGAGCTTTAATATGCATATTTGATGTTCTGCTTGAGTACACACATGAAGGGGGTTCAGGCAGTAGCAGGTCTGCACATATGTTGACCTGAGAGATTGGAAAAACCTCCACCCTTTACCCACCAGGCGCTGTAACCAAGATTCTTCTTCTTCTTCTTCTGCGTTCGTGGGCTGCAACTCCCACGTTCACTCGCATGTACACGAGTGGGTTTTTACGTGTATGACCGTTTTTACCCCGCCATGTAGGCAGTCATACTCCGCTTTCAGGGGTTAACCAAGATTTGAACATGGGACTCTCAGATTGAAAGTTCAACTCTTTAACCACTGGGCTGTTGTGCCCCTCAGTGTGTCCACTGACAGAAATGCTCACCTTCATTTCAAAGCATCTCTTCAGTGCCTCTTCAGACAGTGATTTAGAAAGTGTGGACATGTGAGCTGTTGAGGTCATAGTGTACAGCGCTGGGTCTTGGTTGGAGGGGGTTTCATTCATTGATTAACAAATAGTAAAGAGTGGTAACTCTCTCCATTCACAAGGTACACAACTTCAAGTCAGTGATGCTTACGCTACCGATTCAGCTAGCCCACTGGTAAATAAAAGGTACATTGGAACAAACCCAGACACTTCCTCAAAAAAGGAAGCGCCAGGCCTGTCCTTATACCAATCACTTGACATGTGCACACAGCAGCAAAGACAGAAGAAATGTGCAAACACAAATTAGCTTTTATTCAAGACTGGCATAGCCTCTTTAATCCAGAATAAGTCACACAGAACACATGGACAATACAGAACAAATACATGGTTGCCTCGGTAGTTTATCCACTGGAAATTAACAAATAATTAATTAATCATTAATTGAGGAGGTGAAGTCCTGTGTGTGTGTACACACAGTCTCCTCCATATTGCTAACTACCAGTCTCTCCACCTGTTCTGGGCTGGGGTGTTGGTTTGAAGAGGGCGTCATTGTTCAAGGGGCAGAGTACTAGTGTGTGTTTGTGTGTGTGTGCTTTTATACATTTTGGTCCTGTCTGTGACCACTGTCTGTCCAGTTGGGTCTCAGTTTGGAGAGGGCAGTGTTAGAGATGGTGGAGGCCTGGGCATTTGCCTACATACATGTCCTACATGCATGCATGTGACTGAAGCCAGGCTGAATGACACAGGAAACGAACGATGAGTTCCTAAAGGCGGATGTCAGTCGGCTGTACCAAGATAGGCAGCCTGTTTTGCAAATGACTCGGTGTTTGTAAAAGCATCCAGAGTTTGGTCGCTGACCAAATAATAGGCACTGCACAATGTGTCAAGAACAATGATAGTAATGATAATGACATTGATGATGATGATGATAATACAAATGACAATAATGACGATGGTAATAAAAATGACAATGATGATAAGAACAGTAAAGATACTATCCCTGAGCATTGTGGCCCCTGTGTGCTGTGGGCAGGTGGTGCTGCCCTACTTTGTGGCCACCAAGCTGAGTAAGATCCGGAAGGGGAGTGTGTTTGCCCCCTACCCCGACTCCTTCGTCAGCAGTGCCCTCAACACCCTGGGCCTGCAGTCACGTACCTTTGGGTGCTGGAGCCATGCCGTGCAGGTCTGTCCCTGGGGATGTCCCCCTTTTGGCTGTGCTGTGGTTTCCTGGACTGTGTGTGTTGACTGGTTGATGTTACAGGGTGAAGGTGGCAGTGTGTGTGTTGATTGGTTGATGTTACAGGGTGAAGGTGGCAGTGTGTGTGTTGATTGGTTGACGTTACAGGGTGAAGGTGGCAGTGTGTGTGTTGACTGGTTGATGTTACAGGGTGAAGGTGGCAGTGTGTGTGTTGATTGGTTGATGTTACAGGGTGAAGGTGGCAGTGTGTGTGTTGACTGGTTGATGTTACAGGGTGAAGGTGGCAGTGTGTGTGTTGACTGGTTGATGTTACAGGGTGAAGGTGGCAGTGTGTGTGTTGACTGGTTGATGTTACAGGGTGAAGGTGGCAGTGTGTTGACTGGTTGATGTTACAGGGTGAAGGTGGCAGTGTGTGTGTTGACTGGTTGATGTTACAGGGTGAAGGTGGCAGTGTGTGTGTTGACTGGTTGATGTTACAGGGTGAAGGTGGCAGAACGGTTCAGATGCCCAACTGCCAGTAGAGAGTCTGTGAGGGTGTGGGTTCAAATCCCACTTTCATCCTCTCTCCAAAGTTTGACCAGAAAATCAAATTGAGCGTCTAGTCGTTGGGGTGAGACGATAAACCCAGGCCCCTTGTGCAGGGCGCACTGAAACAGAACCAGTGCAACGAGTGTTGTCCTCTGGCAAAATTCTGCAGAAGAAATCCACTCTGCTAGACAAATATACAAGCATGCACTCAAGGCCTGACTAAGCGTGATGGGTTACGCTGCTGGTCAGACATCTGCCTAGCAGATGTGGTGTAAAGTATATGGATTTGTCTTAATGCAGCGACGCCTGCTTGAGAAAGTGAAACGGGCTGCATCTCCCCACAGTCAGTTCTGATGTACGACTGGACGTGTACATGTATGTCTGTTTTACCCTGCCATACAGACAGCCATACTCTGTTGAGGGAGGGTGGGGAATGTTCATGCTTTGAAACCTTTGACTGGCTGTTTTTCTCCCCTGTGATGTCATCCAGTATGACAAAGGAGGGTGTGGCGGGTAGGGCTTGGTAAGACAATGGAAGACAAAGAGTTGTTAGTTAAGATGCCCAGTTTGATTTTCTGCAAGTTCTACAGGATCAACATTTACTGTCTGTCAGGCGTCGTTTGACCGTATGTGGTTTGTTGGACTATAAGTAACAAAGAAAACCTTAGATGAATAAATTGCTTGTTAATTGTGATGGGATTTTACACAAAGGTAGGAAAGGCTCTCAAGTCTTGGATCAGCGGTTTGGTTTGTGTGAAGATCAAGCTTTTTTTTTTTTTTTGGTCAGGGAACATGGTGTTGCATAGTGGGTCAGTCCACACACTTACACTGCCTTGAAACTGAAACTTTTCACTCCATCTCGCTCACTACGATCAGCTTCGGATCCACTCCACTTACGCATACCCAGATTCAAACTCTCGACTGTTGGCCGCCGTTCTTTCTCTGTCTCTGGACCTTGCAATTGGAATGAACTTCCTCTTTCGCTTCGTCAAGTCTCCACACTCAGCTCTTTCAAGTCTGGCCTTAAAACCCACCTCTTCCCAAAATAGCCTCCCTTCCCTGCCTCTTCCTTGTCTTTAGTTTCTCCAGTTTTAGAGTTATGTGTGCGTGAGAATGACTGGTGCGAAAGCGCTTAGGTTTGTCTATGCACAAGATTCAGCGCTATATAAGTACCATTATTATTATTATTAAACTGGTTTGTTTTTTTTCTGTTTTTTTTTTCCCGTCCCCAGAACAAGCTGTCTGCCCTGCTGCCTGCCTCGGTCTCCATGCAGTTTCTGCTGAAGGCCCGCGCCAGAGCCATCAAGAAGAAAGCCAGCAAGAGTGAATGAAGCGTGTAGTGTTGGCCCTCGTTGCACGTCACTGGGTCAGCTGACCTCTTTCTGTCTTCTGATTGGTTGCTGTTTCCTTCCTTTGGGCATGATTGTTTGACAGTTGTGTTGAATGGTTTGGTTCTGTGTTCTAACAGTCACTGCAGGCTTTTGTTAAGGCTTGAATTTGTGAGGGAACAAAATGCAAAGTGTTGTAGTGTTAAAGCAGTTTCTGCATTTGAAATTAAAGTTACTTATTAGATTTTTTTTAAATATTGAGCAGATGCAGAAAATCAACATGTTTTGAAGTATAGATACTAAACATTAACGTCTTCCCAACTGTGGATGACAACAAAAATAACATTTTCTTACAAGTGTATCTGTAAAATAACTTTCTTTTTTTTTTGTTACAAGTGTATAATAAATATAATGTCTTTTGTTTTACTATTTGACCTTTGAGCCCCAAGACACAATGTAGGCTTCTCCTTACTCATCCCTCCAGCTTCCGTTGAAACGTCTGAACAGGAAAGACAAGCAGCAAACACTGAGTTCCACGACATGGCAGGACCATTCCTGTGCACGTTACCAAGATTCATAAGAATGGTATTTATATATTTTGATTGGAATGATCTTGTGCTGTTAAAATTGGCTCTCCCTTCAGGACAAGTGTCCAGATCACTGTGGGGGGAAAACAGTCTTTCTCAGAAGTGAAAATGGTTTAAGAAATTATTGGATTTTTGCTGTGTTTTATTTTGCTTTATCTTTTTGGAGTTGGACTTCAGATTTTCTGATTGCTTTCACTTTTTTTGGTGATTATTTCACTTTGTTGATTTTGTTGTTGTTGGTGGTGGTGGTGAGAATTTTACTTTATTTTTACGATTGTAATGATGGTTTGTATGTATAAATCAGACAGTGTGACTTCAGATTGTCTTATTGTCAATCATTTACCTTTTAACTTTTTCATGATCACAGTGATATGCAAACATAATTTTTTTAAAACAGCCAACGGAAGCTTATAACATATTATATCTTTCCTGTTTTTTAATCTTTTTTTTTTTTTTTTTTTAATGATCAATATAGATCAACTGCCAAGTGTGCGAGTCTCTCAAGTCATAGCGTGGAAAACAGCAGTCGGGGGTCAAGGCTGTTTGGGGTCAAGGCTGTTGTCTTGAGTGTGCTGATGTGGAAGTTCCTCTTTTGTTGAAATGTATGGTTAAGTGTAAAAGATTGCAATGGGAAATATGTAGAAAGTGTTTTGTTGTTGTTGTTTTAAATTTATTTTGGTAGTTCTGAAAATAATAATAAAAAGATTACAATTGACAACTGTTGGTGTTGCTGATCTCTTCCTTTGACTATATCCAAAATTTGACTGTATCCAAAACTCTCAACTTGAACAGCGCTTTCAGTGGATTGTTCTGGTTTTTTTGTTATTATTCTCTGTTGTAGTCATTGCTGAACTGTTTGACTGGAAATGCTTGTAAGAGATAGACACTGTTAACTCCTTTTGATCAAATAGAACGGAAATGTGCAGGTTTTCTAATGCTCACTTACAGAGGATGCTTTTAATGATGATAGCAGACATGATCTTCTTGTCGTCAGTTTGTTTGTTCACTACAAGGTGATTTAGACACAATTGTATTTTATCTAAATGTGTGTACTTTCTCGAGTATGTGGTTTTTGTTGTTTGCTTATTGAACAAAATGCATCATCAATTTTTTAGCTGTTGAAAAACATGTTAGCTAATTAAATAGCCATTATGTTCCATCTAGGAAGGAGCAAATAGCCATTATGTTTTATCTAGGAAGTAGCACTTGTTCATTTTCTTCTTCTTCTTTTCTTTCTTTCTTGGGATTGGTTATTTCAATATTTGTCAAGTGTCTAATTTTTTTTTTTTAATAGCTTTCATTTGTGTAAGCATTTTCTATGCCTGTGTATCACAATGTCAGTGAAATACAAAGTTACCAATGGACCCTTCCCTGTTCTGTTCTGTTTGCTATAAATACTGAACTAATTGTGGTTATGAGCACAGTGATTGATCAGTGAAGGGCTGTTGGCTCACCAAGAAAGGACACAGCTGACAGGTCAGGACTTCAGTCACCACTGTGTGTCTGGACTTCTTCCTCTGGAGTTGCATTGCTTTTGTTCAACAAAGTCAGTGGCACAGCTGACCAGTACACAGGACCTAGTGACCGCCTTTTGAACACCACACTATCTCACGTCAGCAGGGTTCAGCAGTCAAGGAATTAACAGCAGCAGAGGTGTTTTCCAACAACAGGTGTTTTCCAGCAGCAGAGGTGTTTTCCAACAACAACAGGTGTTTTCCAGCAGCAGAGGTGTTTTCCAACAGCAGAGGTGTTTTCCAACAACAACAGGTGTTTTCCAACAACAACAGGTGTTTTCCAACAACAGGTGTTTTCCAACAACAACAGGTGTTTTCCAACAACAACAGGCGTTTTCCAACAACAACAGGTGTTTTCCAACAACAGGTGTTTTCCAACAACAACAGGTGTTTTCCAACAACAGGTGTTTTCCAACAGCAGAGGTGTTTTCCAACAACAACAGGTGTTTTCCAACAACAGGTGTTTTCCAACAGCAGAGGTGTTTTCCAACAACAGGTGTTTTCCAACAGCAGAGGTGTTTTCCAACAACAGGTATTTTCCAACAGCAGAGGTGTTTTCCAACAACAGGTGTTTTCCAACAGCAGAGGTGTTTTCCAACAATAACAGGTGTTTTCCAACAGCAGAGGTGTTTTCCAACAGCAGAGGTGTTTTCCAACAACAGGTGTTTTCCAACAGCAGAGGTGTTTTCCAACAATAACAGGTGTTTTCCAACAGCAGAGGTGTTTTCCAACAGCAGAGGTGTTTTCCAACAGCAGAGGTGTTTTCCAACAACAACAACAGGTGTTTTCCAACAACAACAGGTGTTTTCCAACAGCAGAGGTGTTTTCCAACAACAACAGGTGTTTTCCAACAACAACAGGTGTTTTCCAACAGCAGAGGTGTTTTCCAACAACAACAGTTGGCCAACAACAGCAGATGTTTTCCAACAGGTGTTTTCCAACAACAGGTGTTTTCCAGCAACAACAGTTGGCCAACAACAGCAGATGTTTTCCAACAACAGGTGTTTTCCAACAACAAACACAAGAGCAGAGGTGTGAAACTGGCCAGCTGACTGTCCAGGGGAGCAAACTTTCTTCCCAGTGTCCATCTGACGAAGAGAAAGAAACTTTCTTCTTCAGTGGAAAAAAGAAAAGTGCGGAAAATGTCAAAGAGAAATTTGTTTTAAAACTGATGGCACTGATTTTTTTAGCCGTGTGAAGATGACAGAAAAACAAGAGTATATATATATATATATATAAAAAAAAGCAACTTTTTTTAAATTTCAGAAACATTTTCCACACCAACTGAACCTGGGGGAAGTTTACTCCTAAGACATGGGTCAAAAATCCTGAGAAAAACATACATGGATAGATTATGTCACCATTATCAGTGAACAGAATCAAATCAACAAGAGATACAAATGACATTATTTTAATCTTTATATATATATATATTTATATACATATAAAGAATTTAAAAACCCTACCCAAAACAAAGTCTTAAAACAGTAAGTTCAGTACAATTTTCAACTGTCCCATGTAAAAAAAAAAAATTAAAAAAAGAATAAGTGCACGCACACACACACACACACACACACAATCACAAGTTACATCAATTGGATTTTTTTTCTTTTTAACAAAGAACATGATCGCGCTGTCACACACTGGGTTGCCACAAACCATTACAAATACAGGTAAACACCATCCACTCCTATCTCTACTTTGTTCTTGCTCCATACAAAACAAAGGACTGCAATGTTTAAAAAGCTTGACGAAACTTCATGGCTGGATCAGCCGCTTGACTATAGCTGACAAGTGTGTTTTTCATTGAGGGTTTGTCCCCTTATGAGGTCACAGGTCAGGATGTCAGTCAGCACTGTAACAGGATGTCTTGGGACTGTTACTTTTGTTCTGCAAAGTCACTGACACCGTTGAAAAGTACACAAAACAGTGGTCCTAGCACTAAAGATTTATTCCATGCTGACCTCATTTCACCGTGGTCACCAGTCAAGGGGTTAGCTACAAGAAATGTGTTCCTCTGTTGTGAGTTAACATCATCACCATTTGTCCCCAACACAAGACAGGAACAATGTCCATGGTTTGATACAGTTGTTGTGAGTTAACATCAACACCATTTGTCCCCAACACAAGACAGGAACAATGTCCATGGTTTGATACAGTTGTTGTGAGTTAACATCAACACCATTTGTCCCCAACACAAGACAGGAACAATGACCATGGTTTGATACAGTTGTTGTGAGTTAACATCAACACCATTTGTCCCCAAGACAGCAACAATGACCATGGTTTGATACAGTTGTTGTGAGTTAACATCAACACCATTTGTCCCCAACACAAGACGGCCACAATGTCCATGGTTTGATACAGTTGTTGTGAGTTAACATCAACACCATTTGTCCCCAACAAGACAGGAACAATGACCATGGTTTGATACAGTTGTTGTGAGTTAACATCAACACCATTTGTCCCCAAGACAGCCACAATGTCCATGGTTTGATACAGTTGTTGTGAGTTAACATCAACACCATTTGTCCCCAACACAAGACAGGAACAATGTCCATGGTTTGATACAGTTGTTGTGAGTTAACATCAACACCATTTGTCCCCAACACAAGACAGGAACAATGTCCATGGTTTGATACAGTTGTTGTGAGTTAACATCAACACCATTTGTCCCCAACACAAGACAGCAACAATGTCCATGGTTTGATACAGTTGTTGTGAGTTAACATCAACACCATTTGTCCCCAACACAAGACAGGAACAATGTCCATGGTTTGATACAGTTGTTGTGAGTTAACATCAACACCATTTGTCCCCAACACAAGACAGCAACAATGTCCATGGTTTGATACAGTTGTTGTGAGTTAACATCAACACCATTTGTCCCCAACACAAGACAGCAACAATGACCATGGTTTGATACAGCTGTTGTGAGTTAACATCAACACCATTTGTCCCCAACACAAGACAGCAACAATGACCATGGTTTGATACAGTTGTTGTGAGTTAACATCAACACCATTTGTCCCCAACACAAGACGGCCACAATGTCCATGGTTTGATACAGTTGTTGTGAGTTAACATCAACACCATTTGTCCCCAACAAGACAGGAACAATGACCATGGTTTGATACAGTTGTTGTGAGTTAACATCAACACCATTTGTCCCCAAGACAGCCACAATGTCCATGGTTTGATACAGTTGTTGTGAGTTAACATCAACACCATTTGTCCCCAACACAAGACAGCAACAATGACCATGGTTTGATACAGTTGTTGTGAGTTAACATCAACACCATTTGTCCCCAACACAAGACAGCAACAATGTCCATGGTTTGATACAGTTGTTGTGAGTTAACATCAACACCATTTGTCCCCAAGACAGACACAATGTCCATGGTTTGATACAGTTGTGAGTTAACATCATCAACACCATTTGTCCCCAAAACAAGACAGACACAATGTCCATGGTTTGATACAGTTGTTGTGAGTTAACATCAACACCATTTGTCCCCAACACAAGACAGGAACAATGTCCATGGTTTGATACAGTTGTTGTGAGTTAACATCAACACCATTTGTCCCCAACACAAGACAGCAACAATGTCCATGGTTTGATACAGTTGTTGTGAGTTAACATCAACACCATTTGTCCCCAACACAAGACAGCAACAATGTCCATGGTTTGATAGTCACTTCCCTGTCACCTCAAGCTGTCATGATTTAACCCTTTCAGTCCTGAGAGGATGACAGCTTGTGCAGCCTTCCTCACAGTAATTTGTACATACAACTAAACCAGTGACAGTTCACATAGATCACTCACATATTGTCGATGTGCTCTGAACATCACTGTCAGGATCAAAGCACTGTATGTATCTTGGAACAGTTAAATACTTGTTGAGCAGTGAAAGGACATTCTAGCCATGATTATAAAGTAAAACTTGCCACAACAACAACAACAAAAAAAGCTCAAACTGCGCCAACACTCAGCAAGTTGCCTAGAGGTTTGTCAGGGGTCATGTCTCTTCCCTAATCATTTGCAGTCAGCTGCATGGTTGAAAAAGCAGGTACTCAATTGGGATTTGCTGCCCAAACACTCCTGTGGCTTTGACACCAAAATACACACACCCTGGTCACAAGGCAGTGCTTGGGTGTTGAACGGAATGAGTTAATCAGGTGGTGAGAGACAGACCAGCCATGTGCCCTGTGAGTTCTCACAATGAAACTGTGGTCACAAACCTTACAGTGATGGGATAGGGAACATATCAATCCACACAATCCTCTTTGTCCTGCTATCTGACAGTGATGGGATAGGGAACATATCAATCCACACAATCCTCTTTGTCCTGCTACCTGACAGTGATGGGGAACATAGCAATCCACACAATCCTCTTTGTCCTGCTACCTGACAGTGATGGGGAACATATCAATCCACACAATCCTCTTTGTCCTGCTACCTGACAGTGATGGGGAACATATCAATCCACACAATCCTCTTTGTCCTGCTACCTGACAGTGATGGGGAACATAGCAATCCACACAATCCTCTTTGTCCTGCTACCTGACAGTGATGGGGAACATATCCACACAATCCTCTTTGTCCTGCTACCTGACAGTGATGGGGAACATATCAATCCACACAATCCTCTTTGTCCTGCTATCTGACAGTGATGGGGAACATATCAATCCACACAATCCTCTTTGTCCTGCTGCCTGACAGTGATGGGGAACATATCAATCCACACAATCCTCTTTGTCCTACTACCTGACAGTGATGGGGAACATAGCAATCCACACAATCCTCTTTGTCCTGCTGCCTGACAGTGATGGGGAACATATCAATCCACACAATCCTCTTTGTCCTGCTACCTGACAGTGATGGGGAACATATCAATCCACACAATCCTCTTTGTCCTGCTGCCTGACAGTGATGGGGAACATATCAATCCACACAATCCTCTTTGTCCTGCTACCTGACAGTGATGGGGAACATATCAATCCACACAATCCTCTTTGTCCTGCTACCTGACAGTGATGGGGAACATATCAATCCACACAATCCTCTTTGTCCTGCTACCTGACAGTGATGGGGAACATATCAATCCACACAATCCTCTTTGTCCTACTATACCCTCCACCCCTTCCACAAACACATTCACACTTCACTCACAACACCTGGCTTGTTTAAAGTGGAGCAAAATACAGTGTGGTGAAATTATTGCTATCAGCTCAAAAAGACTGCTGCATCTCCAACCCCCCAACCCCCTAAATACATTAAAAACATTCACAGCAGTTTGCACATTGGCTGTGGTTACTGTAATCCTCAGCACACCAATCTCTCAAATGCATCGTACATGTTAATAAGTAGGAAACAATATATTCAGATCAAGCCTGCAGCGAACATTTGTAGAACTAGGAGGAACATATTGAGCTAAGATTCACCATACACACAAACACACACACATGGTGCACACACAAACACACAATGCACTCACACACATACACACACAGTGTCCACACAAACCCACATGCCCCCTACCCTGTACACACGCACAACAGCCTGGTCCAATGCAGCCAACACCAACCCTATCACAGCCTCTATTCCCCACAGCACATTATCGGTAACCCGAGTTTTGAACCAAGAACCCATCCTGTGCCTCCTGTTGTTCTGCAGAGGTCAGCAGGGGTGCGGCGGGCGTCTCGTCAGGCAGCGCCATGGGGGGCAGGCCCTGAACTGTCTCTTCATAGTTGTTGTGACGGACGTACTTCCCCACCTCCAGTCGACAGCACACCGCGTCGTACAGAAAGTTGGTCACCGACTGCAGCATGCCTGCACACACACACACACACACACACACTTCAGTGCTATGCTTTCTTGTCACCCTCCATTTGTCAGAGTTGTATCACAGTGTGATCACAGAGGATTATGACGAGTGCAAACTGCTGTAAATGTATGTAATGTATTTGTGGGCGTGTTGAAGATGCAGCAGTCTTTTTCAGTTGATAGCAAGAACCACCGGCTGCCCACAGCTGCGCTATAAGGACGTCTGCAAGACGGACATGAAGGCGTTGGACACTGACACACCCTGGGAGGATCTGGCAGCTGGCCGCACAAGGTGAAGTACCTTGAACCAGCACCTCAAGACAGGGGAAGAGAAATGCAGCGGCAGGCAAAGGAGCACACAGAAAAGAGTGAAACAGCTCCAGCAGACAAGACACGACACACTGGTGCCACCCCTGCCACAGAGACGGTCATTCTGGCACTGGTCTCCCACCATAAGGGATGCTGCTCCAGACAAGCAGACAGTCAAGACGAACAGGATGTCCACCCACGATCAACCCTGATCAACGGATGCCGACACAGATTACAGTGTGAGCATCAGAAAACAAGAAGCCTGGGTCAGTGGGTATAGAGAAGTGGCAGTTAGTGCAGCAGGTGCCCCCTCCCCACGTCACTGAAATGATTCAGTGGAAAGGCAAGAGCCCATCACTTGCTGAAATGAAATGAAATATGGTGCTTAGAGCCTCACCAACCACTAAGGCCATCTCAAGGCTATCGCCACGTTAATATCTACTACAAGGGTAAGAAACAAACAATTAAAACGATTCACCACTTCAAACTTTCCACTCAAAGTTTAAAAAAAACTTCCATAGTTTAAAACCTTCAAATCTGATTAAAAATGTTCACTTCTTTCAAGAAGTCCATCAGCACCCACGGAGGGACATCACGAAACAAGGTCTTCAAAGAAACCGCCGTGTAATGTCTGTGTCTAACGTCATGCAGATCCCAACAGTCAAGGAGCACATGTTTCACGGTGAGAGGCTCATCAGAGGGAATACATCGAGGGGCCTCTTTCCCCTTCAACTTGCTTTCAGCGCTGTCACAGAGGTGCCAGACCATTGTTGTATATAGCAGTACAGCTTCCAACAGCATCAGAGACACCAGTTCCAGGCTGTTTGTCAGGGTTGACTCCCAACGCCTTTCCCATGGGTGGGTGTGACCACAAGGCAGCACAGGTTACAGATCAGTGTTTGGCTTCACTTTGGTGAGACAGCAGCAGAAGATAAGCCGTGCAGCATGGTTCTGGATTCTCTGAAGTCTGGATAACAATGAGCACCACAGAGCGTCATACTGACAAAGTCATACTGCTTGTAATCTACAGCACAACTAGCAGGATGAAATCACTTTTGGTGATGAAGTGCCGTCTTTGAAATAGTTTGTGAGTCACATGGAAGGATGCTGTGTTTATTACATTTGTTGTGATGTAAGAAGACTCTCTCCTACACAGCACTAAAAAACAAATCTCCTTAAAGTAAAAAACCTGTAAATCCAACATCTGGGACAGAAGATAATACTGTACAAGGTAGCAAAACAATAATAACAATAGTTTAATAGTAATCATAATCAATGTGATAATTATACATTTATATAGAACTTTCAAACATCTAAAAGTGCTTTATAACAACACTTTATATAGAACTTTCGAACATCTAAAAGTGCTTTATAACAACACTTTATACAGAACTTTCGAACATCTAAAAGTGCTTTATAACAACACTTTATACAGAACTTTCAAACATCTAAAAGTGCTTTATAACAACACTTTACATAGTAGTTTCGAACATTTAAAAAAACTTTATAACAACACTTTATACAGAACTTTCGAACATCTAAAAGTGCTTTATAACAACACTTTATACAGAACTTTCAAACATCTAAAAGTGCTTTATAACAACACATGAAACACACTCATACTCGCACACACACACACACACACACACACACACACACACTGACCTGACACGCAGAAGACTCCCCCAATGATGCCACACATTCGCACCAGGAACTGCCAGTAGGGCTTGTGTTCCTCACGCACACGTATCAACAGCGACGACAGGTCGTACTTCACAAAGATGCCGGGCACCCCATGGCTCCCCTCCTTGTGGTTGATGGTTCGATTCTGTCACACCAACACAAAGTCCACACTGTGGAACTGCAGAACAACATAGGCTGAAAACTGTTTCAGTCCTTCAGTTTTTTTAGTTTTGTCTTTTTTCCTTTTCTGTCTTTGGAGTGATTGAAGAATATACTGAATCGAAGTGTGCGTTCTATGTCAATGTATGCACATTCCACAAAGTGTAAGGTAATGCAATATAATGTACAATACAATACTGACGTGAATATATATATAGTGTTTTTAAGGTCTCCAGAGACGCCCCCCAAAATATTCCTTGCAGGCTGTCACCTGGTAGTCCCTGACATCAACAGCATGCTACCCATCGTGTGATGGACATCTGTCACCTGGCAGTCTGACATCAACAGCATGCCACCCATCGTGTGATGGACATCTGTCACCTGGCAGTCTGACATCAACAGCATGCCACCCATCGTGTGATGGACATCTGTCACCTGGCAGTCTGACATCAACAGCATGCCACCCATCGTGTGATGGACATCTGTCACCTGGCAGTCTGACATCAACAGCATGCCACCCATCATGTGATGGACATCTGTCACCTGGCAGTCTGACATCAACAGCATGCTACCCATCATGTGATGGACATCTGTCACCTGACAGTCACTGACATCAACAGCATGCTACCCATCGTGTGATGGACATCTGTCGCCTGGCAGTCACTGACATCAACAGCATGCTACCCATCATGTGACGGACATCTGTCACCTGGCAGTCACTGACATCAACAGCATGCTACCCATCGTGTGTGACGGACATCTGTCACCTGGCAGTCTCTGACATCAACAGCATGCTACCCATCATGTGATGGACATCTGTCACCTGGCAGTCTGACATCAACAGCATGCTACCCATCATGTGACGGACATCTGTCACCTGGCAGTCTCTGACATCAACAGCATGCTACCCATCATGTGATGGACATCTGTCACCTGGCAGTCTGACATCAACAGCATGCTACCCATCGTGTGATGGACATCTGTCACCTGGCAGTCTGACATCAACAGCATGCTACCCATCGTGTGATGGACATCTGTCACCTGGCAGTCTCTGACATCAACAGCATGCTACCCATCATGTGATGGGCATCTGTCACCTGGCAGTCTGACATCAACAGCACACTACCCATCATGTGATGGACATCTGTCACCTGGCAGTCTCTGACATCAACAGCATGCCACCCATCGTGTGATGGACATCTGTCACCTGGCAGTCTGACATCAACAGCACACTACCCATCATGTGATGGACATCTGTCACCTGGCAGTCTGACATCAACAGCACACTACCCATCATGTGATGGACATCTGTCACCTGGCAGTCTGACAACAGCATGCTACCCATCATGTGATGGACATCTGTCACCTGGCAGTCTGACATCAACAGCATGCTACCCATGGGTACACCAACACCAACACAGCAGATGATGGGTACACCAACACCAACACTGCAGATGATGGGTACACCAACACCAACACTGCAGCACAAAACAACAAGATGGGATGGCCCTCACCCTCTCTGTGACAGCGAACTGGTAGGTGTCCACGTTGTTGGTGTAGGTTCGAACCTCTGTGGGCACCACCTGAATGAAGTACTGGTAGATGTGATAGTCTGCACACACACATAAACACCCTTGCAGTCTGCACACACATAAACACCCTTGCAGTCTGCACACACATAAACACCCTTGCAGTCTGCACACACATAAACACCCTTGTAGTCTGCACACACATAAACACCCTTGCAGTGTGCAGACACATAAACACCCTTGCAGTCTGCACACACATAAACACCCTTGTAGTCTGCACACACATAAACACCCTTGCAGTCTGCACACACACATAAACACCCTTGCAGTCTGCACACACATAAACACCCTTGTAGTCTGCACACACACATAAACACCCTTGCAGTCTGCACACACACATAAACACCCTTGCAGTCTGCACACACATAAACACCCTTGCAGTCTGCACACACACATAAACACCCTTGCAGTCTGCACACACATAAACACCCTTGTAGTCTGCACACACACATAAACACCCTTGCAGTCTGCACACACACATAAACACCCTTGCAGTCTGCACACACATAAACACCCTTGCAGTCTGCACACACATAAACACCCTTGCAGTCTGCACACACATAAACACCCTTGCAGTCTGCACACACACATAAACACCCTTGCAGTCTGCACGCACATAAACACCCTTGCAGTCTGCACACACATAAACACTCTTGCAGTCTGCACACACATAAACACCCTTGCAGTCTGCACACACATAAACACCCTTGCAGTCTGCACGCACATAAACACCCTTGCAGTCTGCACACACATAAACACCCTTGCAGTCTGCACACACATAAACACCCTTGCAGTCTGCACACACACATAAACACCCTTGCAGTCTGCACACACATAAACACCCTTGCAGTCTGCACACACATAAACACCCTTGCAGTCTGCACGCACATAAACACCCTTGCAGTCTGCACACACATAAACACCCTTGCAGTCTGCACACACATAAACACCCTTGCAGTCTGCACACACACATAAACACCCTTGCAGTCTGCACACACATAAACACCCTTGCAGTCTGCACACACACATAAACACCCTTGCAGTCTGCACACACATAAACACCCTTGCAGTCTGCACACACATAAAACACCCTTGCAGTCTGCACACACATAAACAACCTTGTAGTTTGCACACACATAAACAACCTTGTAGTCTGCACACACATAAACACCCTTGCAGTCTGCACACACATAAACACGCTTGTAGTCTGCACAAACATAAACACCCTTGCATAAACACCCTTGCAGTCTGCACACACATAAACACCCTTGTAGTCTGCACACACATAAACACCCTTGCAGTCTGCACACACATAAACACCCTTGCAGTCTGCACACACATAAACACCCTTGTTTTTTATTTCACATTCGTTTTGCTTCTCGTTCACAGGCAGTCATTGGAACCTGCTGAGGTATAAATAATAATGATAACAATCATCATGATGACATCAATTATCAAAGAGATGCAGTTGACAATGTGGGTGGCGGGGTGGGAGTGGGAGATGGAGAGATTCATTACCAGCTACAATACCTGCCTCCCCACCACCACCACCCTTTCTATTTCTGTCCAATTCCACATCAGGTGAACAATATCTATTCCCTTGACTGCTGAAGACTGGTGAAATGAAATGAAATCAGTATGGCACCAGTCTGAAGGACCAGAACTTCTCCTATTCGACTTCTCACTGCTGTAGCTGATTCCACTAACACCAAGTGATGCAGGGACAAGTGACGAACAAGTCCACATAAAGGATGGTGACTGACATTCTGACCTGTGACCTCAATCCTTGTAAGGCAAAAGCCCTTCACTAATAAGACCTGTGACCTCAATCCTAGTCAGGCAAAAGCCGTTGACTAATAAGACCTGTGACCTCAATCCTAGTCAGGCAAAAGCCGTTGACTAATAAGACCTGTGACCTCAATCCTAGTCAGGCAAAAGCTGTTCACTAATAAGACCTGTGACCTCAATCCTAGTCAGGCAAAAGCTGTTCACTAATAAGACCTGTGACCTCAATCCTAGTCAGGCAAAAGCTGTTCACTAATAAGACCTGTGACCTCAATCCTAGTCAGGCAAAAGCTGTTCACTAATAAGACCTGTGATCTCAATCCTAGTCAGGCAAAAGCCCTTCACTAACAATGACCTGTGACCTCAATCAAGTAAAGCAGAAGCCCTTAACTAACAATGACCTGTGACCTCAATCAAGTAAAGCAGAAGCCCTTAACTAACAATGACCTGTGACCTCAATCAAGTAAAGCAAAAGCCCTTCACTGACCAGCACACTTGTCAGCAGTAGTGAGAGGTTCCGTATAAAGCACCACCCTGTGTCTGTGTCTGTGTCTGTGTGTGAGTCAACTTCATTTCTCAATGGCCAACAGACAAAACATGTCACAAGCAGGGAACACCAACTGCCAAACCCAACAGCACCCTGACAGGTCAAAGCAGTCAGCACACACCACACTTACTGGACTCTGTGATGGAGAGAGTTCCATCCAAGGGGTAGACCACTCCAGTCACAGGATCCCCAAAGGAGAAATGATCAATGCGATGGGAGAAATTGTAGTCTGAAAATAAGAAACACTTTGCATTGTCACTCACACTGAGAAAGGCAACAACTTTTTTTTTTTTAAATCTCACTCACAAATACATGCACAAATTGAGGTGCATGCAAATACACTCTCTCTCTCTCTCTCTCTCTCTCTCTCTCTCTCTCTCACACACACACACACACACACACACACACACACACACACACACACACACACACACACACATTTTAATACAGGAGAGGAGATTTTCCAAGATGCAGACCTTTGAAATCTGAGCAGCTTGTGCATTTTCCTGCCAAGGTTTATTAGCCAGTTCATTTTCACTGTAATTTCAGTTTCCAAATAACAGTCTGAATTACAAATTCACCAGAATGGTCGATTGAGATCTCCAAATTTAATCGGTAATTTTCTTTACTTTTTACAGATCTTATTTCATAATTCCCTGCAACTACTAGATGAACTATTTTCAGTATTATCACTTCCAAAAATTGATTAAAATCAAGTCAAAAACACATGATCTTTTCAGCTATTTTGCAATGGGCAAATTCTTATCAACAAGTATTATGATAAAAAGTACCACATGAAGCATAATTCACATACCAAAACACAGAATTTGATCACAAAGATGATGGCAATGGGCAACATTAAACTGGTCGTATTGAAAAACAAAGAAATAGCGTTTGAAAGAAAAAGAGATATGGCAGAACAAACTCAAATGTTCTTCATCAAAGGATCTGCAATGTTCCTTAAGGACTATTTGAACCATACTGAGCACTGATACACTGTTCCATGGTGAACAATCACACATGTATACATACAGCCTTGCAATATTTGCATAAAAATGGGAACTCTGTGACAGTTCTTTCGAGAGATCATGGCACAGACCTATTTCCCTAAGCTTC
The DNA here is from genome assembly GCF_041734735.1 of Babylonia areolata. Classification (NCBI taxonomy): domain Eukaryota; kingdom Metazoa; phylum Mollusca; class Gastropoda; order Neogastropoda; family Buccinidae; genus Babylonia; species Babylonia areolata. Next base: position 1,768,565 of record NC_134902.1, on the reverse strand, counting down.
CACTGGAAATTAATTTCCATGTTTTGTATGAAATGTGTGTGTGTGTGTGTGTCTGTGTTTGAGGGTAGTGGGCCAACACTTGTGAGCGCGTATAGCTATGTGTGAGCACATTTCTGCACACCAACTTCTCTTGTATGTTTCATTTTCTTGTTCTCTGTCTTCCCATGATACTGCTTTGTTCTCTGCACAACTCATCACTCTCTCATCTCTCCACTGGCTGCTCATGCTCAGTGAAAAAACAAAACGAGCCAGTATCAAACCATTACCTCAACATTCAAACCTAACTAAAAACAGATATAAAGCTCGTGCAGTCATGTTGTGACTTTAACAGCAGTGAAAAATGTAGGAAGATGATGATAACAAACAAAAGCAAAAAAGACACATACACAAAATCCAGCATGTGCACTCACAGGTATGTCAGCAGTGTTGGAAGGTTAGTTGTGCAGTGAACATGACATAACATCATCACAGCCGTGCAGTGAACATGACATAACATCATCACAGCCGTGCAGTGAACATGACATAACATCATCACAGCCGTGCAGTGAACATGACATAACATCATCACAGCCGTGCAGTGCACATGACATAACATCATCATCACAGCCGTGCAGTGAACATGACATAACATCATCACAGCCGTGCAGTGAACATGACATAACATCATCACAGCCGTGCAGTGAACATGACATAACATCATCACAGCCGTGCAGTGAACATGACATAACATCATCACAGCCGTGCAGTGAACATGACATAACATCATCACAGCCGTGCAGTGAACATGACATAACATCATCACAGCCGTGCAGTGAACATGACACAACATCATCATCACAGCCGTGCAGTGAACATGACCTAACATCATCACAGCCGTGCAGTGAACATGACACAACATCATCATCACAGCCGTGCAGTGAACATGACATAACATCATCACAGCCGTGCAGTGAACATGACATAACATCATCACAGCCGTGCAGTGAACATGACACATCATCATCACAGCCTGACTGAGGACGAAGGGGCCATTCCATGCACTGGACAGGGGGAGAAAGCAGCAAAGCAAAGAGGAAGAAACCAAAAACTAATGAGACTACAACAAAACCACAGCTTATAACAATTCATATGGAATAAACAGCACGCAAACCATACACCTTAAAGAAAACAGAAATCATATACTATCAAGTATCGTTTTAACTGTGCTACCAATGTAATGAAGGGTAGAGAATCACTGTACTATTTCCATGGAACCTCCAATCAGTAATGGCTTTAAACTGAGTGTCACTTCCACAAAACACATGCAGCAAAGCAGAGAAACTGCTCCAACATGGGGCAGACCTTTTGTCCACAACTACACACCTGTCACCACCACCACCACCCCTCCTCCACCAAACCTGACACTGTTAGTTCTTTCAGTCTGCACGCACACACACACATACACACATACACACACACACACACACACATACACACACACACACACACACACACACACACACAGTGCTTGCACACACACACGCACACACACACACACACACACACACACAGTGCTTGCACACACACACGCACACACACACACACACATGCACACACACACACACACACCTGCACATGTACACACACACTGTAGCACACATGCAGGCTTTTGATATAGGATGGAAATCCGTGAGGATGTGACCATTTTCTTTATATTTACTTAACAAGATCAGTTAAATACTGATATAGATTTGAGCTGTATTTTTGTTGTTGTTGTATTAATACTTTTCAAGACATTTTATTTTCAAACTGAAATCCATGTCTATCTGAAAGGGTATTCTTAAGTATCAACTGCCAACAAACATGACTAGTGAAAAACAACAACCTTACTTTAATTACAAAACTCACATCACACATCCAGTTCAGCTATTTATCATATGAGTGATTCTATTTCTGCCATTGTGTGACGTGTGCTTTGAATATTTCAGTTGTGCCACTCGTGATTTCAGGAGAATGGCACTATTTCCTGGTCTCCAGATGTGTAAGCCACACAGCAAAATGAAGACTATCGCAGAGTACTGAATTCCAAGGGTAACACAGTGTGATCAATCGTACTGACACACCCACACCAACACCAAAATACACTCCAACACCTGAACACTGCATAAACTGCACCCTCTACACACACACACACACACACACACACACACACCAACACAAAGACACTGCATCCCAACACCAGAACACAGCATAAACTGCACCCTATTCCCAGCAAACCAAACAGTGACCCCCCCAAGACAAGTGGTGTGTAGTGTCAGCATCACTCTCCCAGCAAACAGCACCAAAGGAAGTGACAATGGCTGACAGCTTGTAGCAAGGGTCATTTTTCTGTGGAGCATTAACGCTATGCTTTCCCTCTTTCTGACAGGTCTGTCTGTTACTGTTCTGGACCTGGCTAGTGGTTCCTAGCTTCAATGCTGACTTGGCTATTGGCTGTTAGCTTCATTTCTGACTTGCTCATTGGCTGTCATCTTCATTGCTCATTTGGCGATTAGCTATTATCTTGGTTTCTGACTTGGCTATCTACTGGCTCTTAGCTTCACTGCTGACTTGGCTATTATTTTCATTTCTGATTGTGCTATAGGCTATTATATTCATTTCTGACTGGGCTACAGACAATTATCTTCATTTCTGATTTGACTACAGACAATTATCTTCATTTCTGATTGGGCTATAGGCTCTTATCTTCATTTCTGATTGGGCTATAGGCTCTTATCTTCATTTCTGATTGGGCTATATACAATTACCTTCATTTCTGATTTGACTACAGACGATTATCTTCATTTGTGACTTCACCATTAGCTTCATCGCTGACTTGGCTCTCCTGTCCATTCACTGTTTCAACTTTGACTAACTCAAACCAGGTTCTCCTTCACATCAGGATGGAGTGAGGAAAACAGGAGTACAGTGTCTTTCCCAAACACACAACCCCACGCCGAACCAGGGGCCTCCAACCCTGATCACTGGTGAACACTGCATCACAAGTCCAACCCCTGACCACTTCTGCCACGCCACCTCTTCAATTACATTTAGGAGTTCATTAACTTTCTCCGGACGAAGGAATGCATGAGCATTCCTACATAAAATGTATTCAGTTTCAGACGACGGAATGGAATAGCATTTTCAAGAAATAAAAATCCATCACATGCTGTACACGTGATTTTGTGATTAGCCACGCAGAGTGCGCTATTCTGGGTCACTCCGCAATCAAACGATATGATTGGCCAGCCTGCCATGTGTGGCCCGTCTTGCACACACGCTGACAAAGTCACTGACCAGTCGTCTGCTCGCGTGCCAGCCTGTTAGCAAAGCGGGTTCTTCTCAAAATGTTGTAAAGCGAACAAGGCAGCGACGGCAACGTTTTAGGGTTGCCGAAGTACTTGAAATGCTACAAACTGAAGGGTCGGACATTGAAGAGGTGGATGATGACGAAGAAGAAAGTGAATTTAATGCAGAAAGCGAGCATGGGTATGGTGATTAGGGGTGAAAAATTGGCAGTATTTTCTACATATGGCAAAACTGTAAAAATAAGATGAGAAATTTTTTTTTTTTTTTAATGTAATAGCTCAACACGTAATAAACCAGTTCTGAAAGTTTCATTTTCTTACTCTGTATTCTGTATTTTTTGTAATTTTTTTCCAAACCCTTACAAATGGGCCGTCTGTGGGGAAAAGCAAGGGAGAAAACTTGTCGTCCCGAGTGAGTTCAATCAGCCAGACCTGAAGTGACCGTGTGCCACATTTCCTGCCTGACGGAGCACCAGCCTGCTATCACACCTACCTTCCCGGTCAGCTTCAAAGGCCACATGCACGTGCTGCATTCCAGGTATGTTGAGTGATCTGAATTGGACAACGGTGCGTTTAGTTCATTCACCACTTCACACCTGTTGTGTGGGATGCAGTGTACAGCACACAGAAATGGCCTGACAAAAACTACTACAGCACAATACACTGCACATTCATCCACAAAAGACGATAAATATCTCATCCATTACATGTCACCATTGTTAAAAGAAAGAAAAACTGGCAGTGTACAGTTTGGCAAGCCTTACCACTATCTCACACTGAAAGCAAACAGGCAAGTCCAGCTGACAAATCTTTCAGTCAGTACAGCTGGAATATACAGCATACGAGGTAAGGTGAAGTAAACTTGGTATCAGTCCCGGCAATGTGCAGAAAGATTAAACACAAGCAAACCAGGCGATGTTAGCACGGGTTAAAACATTTTACTACAATTCTAGACACAAAAGAATGCAGAATAAACAGTTTCTGGAAGCAAGTTTAGCTTGGTTGGTGTTGCTTAACTTCAGCCAGACAACATGGAAGACAGGAAAACACAGTGAACTTTCAGGTGTGGTTATCGCTTGAGGCACACAGCACAACACACAACAGAACATTCTGCAAAACACACTGAACACATAAATATTCATCACACCAGTAACTCTGTCCTGCCAACATGGAACACAAAGATAACACAGAACACACCTCTCACACTCCAAACACACACAGAACACACCTCTCACACTCCAAACACACACAGAACACACCTCTCACACTCCAAACACACACAGAACACACCTCTCACACTACTAACTTCCAAACACACACAGAACACACCTCTCACACTACTAACTTCCAAACACACACAGAACACACCTCTCACACTACTAACTTCCAAACACACAACACACCTCTCACACTCCAAACACACACAGAACACACCTCTCACACTACTAACTTCCAAACACACACAGAACACACCTCTCACACTACTAACTTCCAAACACACACAGAACACACCTCTCACACTACTAACTTCCAAACACACACAGAACACACCTCTCACACTACTAACTTCCAAACACACACAGAACACACCTCTCACACTACTAACTTCCAAACACACACACAACACACCTCTCACACTAACTTCCAAACACACACAGAACACACCTCTCACACTACTAACTTCCAAACACACACAGAACACACCTCTCACACTACTAACTTCCAAACACACACAGAACACACCTCTCACACTCCAAACACACACAGAACACACCTCTCACACTACTAACTTCCAAACACACACAGAACACACCTCTCACACTACTAACTTCCAATGCAACTAGTCAGTCAACCTCAGTCATAGTTCTCTCTTTTCTTCTTTCTCCTTAACACACAGAAAGATCAGGAACACACACACACACACACACACACACACACACACACACACAGAGTCAAACACACAGAGTCAA
>NC_134902.1:1748269-1758269 GCF_041734735.1 Babylonia areolata | reverse complement strand
CCAACAAAGGACGCTGAACACAGCAGCAAGAAAAACCAACAAAGGACGCTGAACACAGCAAGAAAAACCAACAAAGGACACTGAACACAGCAGCAAGAAAAACCAACAAAGGACACTGAACACAGCAGCAGAACAAAGTCAAACGGATCAATCAGCATGATGACGGTCAGTGTACCTGGTGAAGTTGGTGTCCACCTCGTAGTCAAACTTGAGCTCTGTGCTGCTATAGTACTGCACCTCTGACAGCACCAGGATCATGATCAGACAGAACGTCATGATGGACACTGCAAACAAGACAAATCAGCTTTCAGTGAACACACAGACAACACCATCCGCACAGAGAACACATCAAATTATCCACACACAGTGAACATGCAAACCACACAATGGACACTGGGGACACACATCAGTTTCATTTTTCAGTTTCAGTTTCTACAAGGAGGCGTCACTACATTCGGACAAATCCATTAACACTACACCACTTCTACATGGTAGATGCCTGACCAGCAGCGTAACCCAATGCGCAGCCAGGCCTCGAGTGCATGCATATGAAATTTGTTTACCTATCTGAGTATATAATATATTTCTTCTCCAGAATTCTGCCAGAGGATAACACTCTCGTTGCCATGGGTTCTTTTTCAGTGCGCTAAGTGCGTGCTGCTCACAGGACCACAGTTTATCGTCTCATCAGAATGACTAGATGAACAGTTTGATTTTTGAGTCAAACTTGGAAGAAAGGGCAAGAGCAGGATTCAAACCTAGACCCTGACTGACTCTGTATTGACAGACAAGTGTCTTAACCATTCTGCCACCTTCTCCCGTACACACATCAACACACGGTCAACACACATAACACACAATGAACACACAGACAGCACAGTGGGCGCTAAGAACACAGATCATAAACACACATACAGTGAACACACAGACAAAACTCATCTCTTACGCCATCATCTTAAAGACGCTGACTTGTGTCAGGCAATGTGACAACCAAATGACATAAATATAGAATGGAACAGATGTATTCATTACCACACATACTGGGGTCTTGAAGAATATTGGGAAGGACAACACTCAAAAGAGCATACATGAGCTGGAGATCACACTCAAACACAAACACAGCATGAATCCTAATGTCTGACGATGGTGACGACTCACATCCCCCGCCTGATGCCGTGGTCTCCTGACAGTCCTCAGGGACCTTGGGGAAGGCATCCAGCTCCTTCACCACCTTCAGCGCCCCCTTCTTGCTGACGTTCAGCCGACGCATCCTTCTCTCTCCCAATGACCACGCTCAATGGCTCCTTTGATGTTTGAACAGTCTGCAAGGGGGATTTGGCAGAGTCAGAAAACGAATACACTTGCAGACAGAAAAGAAAGGGTGGCACAGCCATGTGACAATACACTCTCATAAGGGAGAGAACCCAAATTTTATAAAGAAAATCTGTGTGAGTGTGTGTGAGGTGGTGGGGGTGGGGGAATCTGAATCTTGTGAGACAAGGTAAGAGACAGAAAGTGTGTGTATGTGTGAGTAAGCTATGTAATAATATGCAGTGATCCATATATGTGAGAGTGTGTATGTCAGCACTGAAAAAGAAAGACTTTTAAAAAAAATAATAAAAGAAAGACACCAAAAAATAATAAATAAAAAAAGGGAAAACTGACAAGAAATAGTGGGAAATGAAAAACAATACAAAATCAATCAAAACTGACAAGAAATAGTGGGAAATGAAAAACATGACAAAATCAATCAAAACTGACAAGAAATAGTGGGAAATGAAAAACAATACAAAATCAATCATTGATTTCTGAGAGATACATTAACAAAAGCATCGGTGTGCTTTTATAACATCCGGTCTTTGCTGACTGAATGGACTTCCCTGCTAATGGACTGTAAATGGAAGGCAGGGGTGGGGCAATGAACAACATTCAAATTCCTGATCCAGATATGCAATGCAGTGGATAAATTTCGTCCGCAACAACTACCACTGCCATGATGACGAGATGCGCTACTCGTAATCTCGTAACTCTGCAAGTGTCACCATGATCAGGCCTGTGTTGCTAAGTACCGTCAGTTCAACTTCATCAGTTCATGCTGTACTTCACAGAACTCTAGTACCATATGCGATAACAATTCCTATATGACACAAAAATTACTGACGCACCAGCGACCCAACATAAATCAACTGCATCTACTGGAAAAGTATTTTCATGCTTTTCAGATTCATCCCCAATTTTTTTTTTCTTTTTTTTTTCATGAACAAACCTGTGCACATATGCGAAAATATAAACCTGCAGAGTTAGCTTCTCTTGTTACACGTTCAACGGAAGTACTCGCTGTAGGTACTTTTTAAAGGAAACAATCCAAACCACTGAGAATCGACCCAAATTACTGAAACAACCACAGCTGTCAGTCGGTGTCGCACTCAGCAGCATTGTTTACGCCACATACTTCACTTGTTTAGTGATGCATTACATACAGTATGCGTGGGTGACACCTTTTTCTTATCGTTCAATGTATGCTCCAAGTGTCATGCAAATGTCTTTCTTTCTTTCTTTTTTTTTTCTTTTTTCTTTTTCTTTTTTAAAGTGAATGGGACAAGGAGTCACTGTATATACTGTGATCAATCTCTTCTTCTTCTTTTTTCATACTCTGTGAAGAGTCATTGGAGTGTCAGACAGAAGAACTCTTCACCAGATTCCTCCATGTCTGTCACTTGTGGGTCAAAGGCTGGCTCTCTACAAATGGTTTTCCTGTCCATTCTGCAATGTTGTCAGTCCATCATTTGTTCTGTCTTCCCCTCTGCCTGCCTCCCTCAACAGTTCAGACCATGATTTTAGCAGTGCCATTGGATATTGTTACATGGCCATAGCAGCACTGTTTTCTTTTCTTAAAACAGATCTCCATTGTGGTCTAATGTGATGCATGATGGTTGGGTGCATTTTTTCAATGCTGATGTTATCACCGTATCTGATGTTTAGTATCTCGCAATAACATATCATTCCCATGGCTTGAATTCTTCTTGCCAAATCCACCACAAGGGTCTATGTGTCACATGCATGCAGGAAGATAAATGCCAATGCATGCAGGAATCTGCATGGTTTTGTGTTTCATGGAGATATGTTATCATCCTTTCAAACAGGTTTCAGTCTGGACGGTGCTGATGTTGTCTTTGCTACCCTTGAGAGGATTTCTGGTTTGGGTCCTTCATTTTTGATGATGGATCCCAGGTAAGTGAAGCATTGAACAGTTCCTGTCTCACTTAGTGATGTGCAACATGCATGCCCACCATGTGCATGTATGACATTTCTGATTCAGTGAAGGCTCCACGTGCACTATGTCTGTGTCCCTTTTTTGGTGTTGTGAATGGGACAAGTAGTCATCATATTTTGTTTATCACTGTTTATCACTGTTTTTACACCTGTGTGTGTGTGTGTGTGTGTGCGTGTGTGTGTGTGTGTGTGTCTTCTTCAAATACCCACAGGCACACATTTCTCCACCACTGAAGACATCTTCTACATCTTTGATGGAAAAGCATAAATGTCTGTCTGTGATATACTATGATTTCAATCTCTAGCTGTAGATTTAAAGGAGAACAAAGGGAGCACTCAAAAATATTTATGGTGACTGCCCTAAAAAAAAAATATATATATATATATATATATATAGAGAGAGAGAGAGAGAGAGAGAGAGAGAGTTTTTGCTTTATAGCCCCCCTCTGCTCTGTACCCCCCCCCCCACCCCCCACCCGGCTCCCTCCTCTTATCCACCTACCCGCGCCCCGAACACACACACACACACGTTGATATGTGGGGATCATTTTGAGTGTTTCTTCTTTTTCTCACATTTTTGGTGGTGGTGTTTTTTTGTTTTGTTTTTGTTTTTAAGCTAGGATGGGGGGATGGGGGGGTGTCTTTTTTTTTGTCTTTTTTTGTTGTTGTCCATTTTATCTTTACTTGAACCACCACGTAGTGATCATGCATTTTCACAACTATTTGTAACACTGATGACTTTTTGTTGTTGTTTTTTCACACACTTATTTATTTATTCATTCAGTCATCTTCTTCTCATCCCCCCCCCACCCCCCCCCCCCCCCCCCCCCTCCCCCGCGCTTTTTTTTCTTCAGTTTATTGCTTGTTTGTTCATTTGGGTTTTTTTGTTTGTTTATTCATGCACATCCTTTGTTTCCTTTTCAGCATATTTACCTATCCTTTGAATTACATTCGCCTATGATTCAGATGGCAGCTGACACAGGCAACATCAAGGCGATGTATGACGGCATCAAGCAGGCATTGGGCCCAACGCAAAAGGAAACTGTTCCTTTGAAATCAGCTACAGGGGAGGTGATTCAAGACAGAGAACAACAGATGGAGCGCTGGGTAGAACACAACACTGAGCTATATGCAAGGGAAAATGTAGTCACAGAAGATGCCCTGAATGCCATATAGTGCCTACCAGAGCTGGAAGAGCTTGAAAGAGAACCAGCCATAGATGAACTTAGCGAAGCCCTGGACTCTCTTGCCTCTGGAAAGGCACCAGGGAAAGACGGTATTCCCGACGAAGTACTGAAGTGCTGCAAAGAGACACTCATCACCGAGTTGCATGAAATCCTCTGCCTCTGTTGGAGTGAAGGCGAAGTACCACAAGACATGAGGGATGCAAACGTCGTCACACTGTACAAAAACAAAGGTGACAGAAGCGATTGCAATAATTATCGCGGCATATCCCTCCTCAGCATCGTTGGGAAAGTCTTTGCACGAGTAGTACTGAAGAGGCTCCAAGTACTTGCAGAGCAAGTCTACCCTGAATCGCAGTGCGGTTTCCGTGCCAACAGATCCACTATAGACATGATCTTCTCCCTCAAACAACTTCAGGAGAAATGTAGGGAGCAAAGGCAGCCACTCTTCGTTGCCTTCATAGACCTCACAAAGGCTTTCGATCTGGTCAGTAGGGATGGCCTCTTCAAGATCCTTCCCAAGATCGGATGTCCAACCAAACTTCTCAGCATCATCAGATCCTTCCACGAAGACATGAAAAGCACCGTCGTCTTTGACGGCTCAACATCAGCTGCCTTCAACATACGTAGTGGAGTGAAACAGGGTTGCGTCCTGGCTCCCACCCTGTTTGGAATCTTCTTTGGTGTGATGTTGAAACACGCATTTGGTCCTGCAGCTGAAGGTATCTACTAGCCTCCGAACCAGGACGGATGGAAAGCTCTTCAACCTCCCCAGACTAAGAGCCAAGACTAAAGTCCAGCTAAGGTGCCTGCGTGACTTCCTCTTTGCAGACGACGCAGCAGTAACCGCCCACTCAGCCGAGGACCTACAGCAGCTCATGACTCGCTTCAGCGATGCCTGCCAAGACTTCGGGCTTACCATTAGCTTGAAGAAAACACCGTGCAGGTCATGGGCTGACAAGACGTTGACTCTCCCCCAGCCATCAGCATCAATGACTATGAACTGGATGTCGTCCACGACTTTGTTTATCTGGGCTCAACTATCTCAGACACACTCTCACTCGACGCAGAGCTCAACAGGCGCATCGGCAAGGCAGCTGCCACCATGACCAGACTGACAAAGAAAGCATGGAACAACAGCAAGCTGACTGAGCACACAAAGATCGAGATCTACAGAACCTCCGTCGTGAGCACCCTCCTGTATAGCAGCGAGTCCTGGACTTTGTGTGCCCGACAAGAGCGAAAGCTCAATGCTTTTCACATGCGTAACCTCCGACACACTTCTGAACATCACCTGGCAGGGCAAGGTCCCAAACAACGCTGTCCTGGAAAGAGCTGGATGCACCAGCATGTACACCCTGCTGAAACAGAGACGTATGCGCTGGCTCGGCCATGTCGTGCGCATGGACGACGGATGGATCCCTAAAGACCTCCTCTACGGAGAACTTGTGCAGGGAACTTTGAACGTCCCACAGGCAGACCACAGCTGCGATTCAAAGACGTGTGCAAGAGGGACCTAAAAGCCTTGAACATCGACCAGAACAACTGGGAAGCAACAGCCCTCGAACGGTCAGCCTGGAGACAGACTGTGCAGAAAGGTCTTTCCAAGTTCGAAGAGACTCGCTCAGCAACATGAGGAAAAGAGAATGAGAAGAAAGGCTGCAGCCCAGGCAGACAGACCAGCGTCAGACTTCATCTGTGCCCTCTGCCACAGGGACTGTCATTCCCGCGTCGGACTGGCCAGCCACACCCGACGCTGTACCAGAATAAACACCTAGAGCGCAACTCTCCATAGTCTTCCGAGACTGACGGATGCCTACCTTTGATTATTGTGATATTTTTTTGTAAAGGGAATTGACTCACGCTGATCTGATTGAGTGCATGGAATGATAGTAGTGAGCTCCCTTGGGCTACTGTCACGGCAAGCAGTGCGTGAAACGGGGGAGATCCTTGATTGTGAAGTTGTCATTGTTGTTCACGCTCGCATTCCTCACATCTCTGGCTCGGTGAGCATGCGCTGGAGATGACGCGCACAGCAGAGGCTCACACGCCCAACTCGGGCGAAGGGGACTCGTCACGGATGTTCCGTAAAACACAGGACGTGCAAGAAAGGGCAACGAAATCGACGCACCCTGTGAGTGAACGTTATTGTGAAATTCCAGTACTGTTTTTTACATTTTTATTTCTTTGTTCGTGGAACGGACCGGCAATCATAATCACTTTAATGCCTTTTGGGCAAAGGGTTTGTTGTTGTTTTAACCTGTACTGTATCCGACTATGAGCTGCCGATTTTAATTGTGTGTATTTTTGTTATTGACGAAGCTCAGACCGAATCTTTTGTCGTATCCGGGTTAATATAGTTTACTCGTTGTCATAGCCATATGACATGATATATATATCCGTAACATCGATAAAAGTGCATGCCTGACTATTATTAACCTTCAAAATTTCTTCATTACTTTTCATTTACTTTAAAACGGGACATTTTTAACTCCTAACTCAATTTATCCAGTGTGAAACATAATCTGATTCAGGACTTCAAAATCATTGGAAAAGTAAAGTGGCAGGCAAAGAAACACACCACACATGTACACTTGATTACTTGATATAGACACCCTCTCTCTCTCTCTCTCTCTCTTGACATGCACATACAGATGTATGGAGAACTTTGGTAAATTCATATATCAGTTCTGCAACTGAACCAAAACACTCACACACATATACACTGAATGAAATATTCATGCACACACACACACACACACACACACACACACACTCACATGCATGTGTGCACACACACACAAAACACACAGAAGTTCACCTTTTATTGAACCTCCATATCTTCCTCCCCCTCTCCTACTTGGTGTATCACAGTATCACTCACTCTTGTAATCATGTACTCTCCAACTATGTAGCCAATGTTTTTGGGCAACAACAGAAATAACAGGGTTTATCATATACTATATAAAGTATTACTGGTTGAGAACACCAATCACCCCTCTCTTCCATTGTCTTGCTACCAACAGTATGGGCATAATGCATCTATCTGTCTGTATATCTATCTGTACATCTATCTATGTATCAATAGATCTATGTATATCTATCTATCTACATCCTTTCTATCTATCTGTCAATCTATCTTTCTGTCTCCAACCAGTAAGTCTTCCTACAGTCACTCAGGTGTGGTTCCTTGCATGACAGGCAGAGCTAGGTAGATGGATGATAATAATGATAATGATGATATTATAAAGTGCCTATCTTTATAGTCAGAGACCCAACTCAAAAGAGCTTTATAAACACATAGTCATTTGAGGCTGCCTACCTGGGCAGAGCGGACTGACAGCAGCCATTGGGCACTCATCATTCATTTCCTGTGTGATTCAATCAAGTTCCAAACACACTCACACAGGCATGTAGTATTTTATCTGTGTGTGACCTTTTTGTGTTTTAAACCCACCATGTAGGCAGCCATACTCCGTTTTCTGGGTGTGCATACTGGGTATGTTCTTGTTTCCATAACCCACAGAACTCTGACATGGATTACAGGATCTTTAACATGCATAACTGCATATTTGATCTTCAGCAATCATATATACACATGAAGGGGGTTCAGACATTAGCAGGTCTACACATATGTTGACCTGGGAGTTGGGAAAAATCTCCACCCTTTACCCACCAGGTGCGACGGGGATCAAACTCAGGCGAGAACCCAGCACTCTAACCATTTGACCACCACACCAGTCACAGTGTCAAACAACAAGAGAGACACAGCTAGCCAGTCACCCCACCTGTTTCATTCTGCCAGTCTTTCACTGTATCAAAGCTTCTTCCGGGCTGTGACAAAGAAGACAACCCATCACCAGTCAAACATGCCTCAGGGGAAAGAGAGAGCAACATACACACATGCATGTACACACACAAATATGTGTGAGTGTGTGTGGGTGTAGATTTTAACAATTCATTCTTCTCAACTGTCAAAAGTTATAATACATGACGGAACACTGTACATTTCAAGATTATTTTTAAAACTGACATGTGTTTTCAACACAGCCATCTGCCAGAGCAAGAGTGAATGAATGCACACTTGTGTACCAGTATCCTGTTGGCACTCAAGTTAACTGATGGCAAAGCTGTGAAGGGGGTTGCAACGTTGGGCCCACCCACATACTTTGTGTGCCTTACAACCGCTGATAGCACATGTACAGAGGACAGTCTGGGAGTGTTAGCAGAGAGACACTACCTGGGTTTGTCACTTTGTGTGGTTTGAGGATACTCCCCACCCCCCACCCCCCTGGCCTCCCTCACTCCCCTCTCCCCCCAACCCCCTCTTCACTGCTCCTTGTGCAGTTCAAGGTTGCGAAACCCCCACTTCTCAGTTTGCCAGTGTAAGTGACCGGCTGGCTGGAGCAGAATTACCAGTGTAGGGAAGATCACCCTTTACAGGTGTAGGTACTCCCCCCCACCCCCAACCACCCTTTCCCCAGTTCCACACTTTCTCTGTGTCTGCTAGTGTTGGTGGAATCAGGAAGTGGATAGTGTGGTGTGTGGGAGGAACAGCTTTATTCCTCTTTTGTTGTGGTGCAAGGCCAGAAATTGTCTTCAGGTGGGTGAAGGTGTGTGTGTGTGTGTGTGTGTGTGTGTGTGTGTGTGTGTGAAGGCTAATGATAATAATTTGCATAAATCTAAACTGTACAGACTTGGACCAGGAGAACTGAGGAGGGAAGAATACACAACTTTTCTACAGTAGAAACACACATACATTTTTTGTACATGTACATGACTATATATATACATGTGTGTGTTTCTAAGATAGCAAAGTGAGGCCTAATCCCCCTTCCTAGCCCTTACCTTGCATACCTTGCATACCTGTGTTTGGAAAAGGGCTCACTGTACCTGTGTGAACAGTAAATGCTGACACAGGGCAGAGAGAAACTCATTCATTGTGGGGGTGGAACAACACAGTCATGTGAAACAGTGGAGGTGGCTGTGGAGGGAAACCAGTGGGGACGTTTGTGAGTTGGTGACTAGGGTTTAGAAATAATGCAACAATTATTGCTTGGTGTGTGTGTGTGTGTGTGTGTGTGTGAACATCATGAGTATCGTTCTATGTGCAAGCTTTCCATGAGAAAAAAAAGCCTTTCATATATTATGACCTTGTAGTTGGAGCTTCAGTCATTACTCCGTTATAATAGGACTTCATATACTGCTTAGTCTTTTTTGAAAGACTATGACTCTCAATCTAGGAGGCAAGACTGCACTTGCTGTTAGTGCTGTAGTCCTGGGGGCTAGTTGGCCTTGTTTATTTGAGTAAACATGTTCAGTGTTCTCTAACTCACCTGGTAAAGTTCATGTGTACTGTCAGTGCTCTCTAACTCACCTGATAAAGTTCATGTGTACTGTCAGTGTTCTCTAACTCACCTGATAAAGTTCATGTTACTGTCAGTGTTCTCTAACTCGCCTGATAAAGTTCATGTGTACTGTCAGTGTTCTCTAACTCACCTGATAAAGTTCATGTGTACTGTCAGTGTTCTCTAACTCACCTG
>NC_134902.1:1740769-1743269 GCF_041734735.1 Babylonia areolata | reverse complement strand
TTCACCCCCTGACCCTTCACCCCCTGACCCTTCACCCCCCCTGACCCTTCACCCTCTGACCCTTCACCCACTGATCCTTCACCCCCTGACCCTTCACCCCCTGACCCTTCACTCCCTGATCCTTCACCCCCTGACCCTTCACACCCCCTGACCCTTCACCCCCTGATCCTTCACCCCCTGACCCTTCACCCCCTGACCCTTCACCCTTCACCCTCTGACCCTTCACCCTCTGACCCTTCACCCCCTGACCCTTCACCCCCTGACCCTTCACACCCCCCCCCCCCCGACCCTTCACCCCCTGACCCTTCACCCCCCCCCCTCCGACCCTTCATCCCCTGACCCTTCGCCTCCTGGCCCTTCACCCCCTGACCCTTCACCTCCACCTTGAGACCAGAGACAGTGAAATACTGCTGTTGAGCTATTGGTTGGTGTGAGTGGACAGTATATTATGTTCTGGTCAGATGTAGGTGGCAAGACTGATGGAAAAGAATGTGTGTGTGTGTGTGTGTGTGCTTGCGTGTGTATTTATATTTGTGTATGTATGTTTGCATGTTTGTGTATACTTGTGTGTGTGTGCTTGTGCATGTGTCTGTGTTTGTGTGTCTGTGTGTGCTTGTGCGTGTATCTGTGCTTGTGTGTGGTGTGTGTGTGTGTTTATGTGTGTGTGTGTGTGTTTACTGTGAGTGACTATTGAGTGTTGCATCGTTCAGTGGTGTGATGTCCGTGGTGATTCACTGTGTGGATGATATGGTTGCTCACTTCCCTCAAACAGGCTGTTAGACAACACCAGCATGTCGTGACTATCAAGTTCAGTGTTTTATTGGTCATGTGTGCACCATGTTTTTTTGTTGTTGTTGTTTTTATACAGAATCTATATTACTTGCTGTTATTTTTTAATAGTTTTATCTGTTTGTTTCATTATTTATAATTGTGCACTAGGCTCAGCATGTATTTTGTAAGCTTATAGTACTGAGTTAGTCCCACTTATCAAGCCTGTGGGGTTGTTTGTTTTTTGGGGGGCAGGGGGGGGGGGGAATTTGTGTTGTTTTTGAAACATGGGAGATGAGCCACACCCAACACTGTATCACTGTTAGAATGGTGACTGGTGTGGTTTGGTATCGCTGTTAGAATTGTGACTGGTGTGGTTTGGTCAACATATTGGTTGTCGTGGTGTTGCCTGGGTGACCTCACACACACAGAAAACCACCTGCACCTAATTGCTCTCACTTGCAGACAGACAAAATGACCTGTTAAGTGACAGCTCTGTCATCAGCTGAGTGTCACAGCGGCAGTGTCGGCAGTGTCGGCACAGTCCATTGGCTCTGTCTGTGGACAATAGGGTCAGAGTCCGTGCAGGTACAACACCATTGTTGAGTCGCTTCAGTCGTCGTTGCTCCTGTGTGGCTGTGGCTTAGCTGCTGCTGTCATCCGTCGTCTGTTCATCTTGTTTGTTCACATCTCTTTCCTCTTCCTTCTGTGTTGGTAGCTCCAGTCACGGTGTGTGTTTGGTGTCCACATGTGGGATTTAACGTGTAGGACTTTTTCTTCTTCCTCAGTTTGGGCAGCCACATGTTGTTTTCTGGGGTGTACATGCTAAGTATGTTTGTTTCACTGACTCATTGGACGTTAACCTGGATGATGGTATCTTTCACATGTTTCACTGACTCATTGGACGTTAACCTGGATGATGGTATCTTTCACATGTTTCACTGATGGACATTAACCTGGATGATGGTATCTTTCACATGTTTCACTGACTCATTGGACGTTAACCTGGATGATGGTATCTTTCACATGTTTCACTGATGGACATTAACCTGGATGATGGTATCTTTCACATGTTTCACTGACTCATTGGACGTTAACCTGGATGATGGTATCTTTCACATGTTTCACTGATGGATGTTAACCTGGATGATGGTATCTTTCACATGTTTCACTGACTCATTGGACGTTAACCTGGATGATGGTATCTTTCACATGTTTCACTGATGGACGTTAACCAGGATGATGGTATCTTTCACATGTTTCACTGATGGACATTAACCTGGATGATGGTATCTTTCACATGTTTCACTAACTCATTGGACCTTGACCTGGATGATGGTATCTTTCACATGTTTCACTGACTCATTGCTGATTATTGTTGAATTTAGTCACTGTAGACTGCATCCGTCATTGATAAATTCACTGCAGATTGCATCTGTCATTGAGGAATTCAGTAACTGCAGGGTATATCTGTTGCTGATGAGTTGCAGTCACTTTACATTGCATCTGTTATTGAGGAATTCAGCCTTTATAGATTGTGTCCATTATTGAAGAGTTCAGGCACTGTAGATTACATCAGCTACTGATGAATTCAGCCTTTATAGATTGTGTCCATTATTGAAGAGTTCAGGCACTATAGATTACATCAGCTACTGATGAATTCAGTCTCTATAAGTTGTGTCCTTTATTGAAGACTTCAGTCACAATAGATTACATCAGCTACTGATGAATT